>NC_089801.1:78763392-78948497 GCF_029633855.1 Hoplias malabaricus
CAGGTACAAGGCAGAAGAACCTAATAAATGAGCAGCTAAGTGTAGGATCTAGAAAGGGTTTAATGGAGCAGTTGTAGAAGAGCGACTGCATTATTCTGTGTTGAAGGCTGAGAGGAACAGAGGGAAATGGAGGAAATGAAACACAGAGAAAGAGAAGCAGAATATTTCTCTGTGATAAAAAGACAGAGAGGATGAAACACCACAGATGATGATCTTTCTTCTGTTTCCAAAAAGGACATCAATGAATGACGCTGTAATGAAGCTGAATGTGGGGCTCAGAGAGAACAGTGAGAACACACCACTCAAACACAACCATCAACTCACAACTGTGTGTGTGTGTGTGTTGTAGGTTGGAGCATGGAGGAGAGATGAAGATAAAACCAGGACTAAGAAAATGTAGGTTCTCTTTTTCTCTCTCTCTCTCTCTCATGCTCTTTTGCTTTTTCTGTTTCACTTTCACTTTTTCTTTTCTCTTCTGCTCGTTCTCTTTACATTCGTTGTGTCTCATTTTGTGTTGTTTGTGTGTTGTGTGTTTGTGTGTTGTGTGCCCCTTCAGAATAAGACTTCACTTATAAAGGTTTATAAATGGTTTAAAGTCTGTTTATTAATAGTTATGTTGTTAAAACATTAATAATCAGTTATAAAACAGATATAAAGGGCACCAATAACCTGTGTGTCTGATTGTGTGTCATATACCTTGTTGTGTGCAGATGCCTGTGAGCTCACACTGGACCCAAACACAGTGAACACACTCCTCTCTCTGTCTGAGGAGAACAGGAAGGTTAAGTGGGTGGAGGAGAGACAGTCGTATCCTGATCATCCAGAGAGATTCAGTTACTTGTACCAGGTTCTGTGCAGAGAGAGTCTGACTGGACGCTGTTACTGGGAAACTGAGTGGAGTGGGGAGTGGGGGGTTTATATTTCAGTGGCGTATAAATCAATCAGGAGAAAAGGAGACAGTTATGACTGTTTGTTTGGAGCGAATGAAAAGTCCTGGAGTCTGAGGTGCTCTAATAACAGTTACTCTGTCCGTCACAATAAGAACGGCACTGCTCTCCCTCCTCCTCCCTCCAGATCTAACAGAGTAGGAGTGTATGTGGACTGTCCGGCCGGCACTCTGTCCTTCTACAGCGTCTCCACTGACACACACACACTCACACACTTACACACACTCACCACCACATTCACTGAACCCCTCTGTGCTGGGTTTTATCTTAATTCAGACTCCTCAGTGAGTTTGTGTCAGATAAAATAGTGCTGTGTGTGATCTATTGTTTTGATTGGTCTTTTCTGTCAAACGAGCTGCTGCTTTAAAATGTGAGGAGAATCACAAAAGACGATGAAACAGAAATGAAGCTCAGTTTGTAAAAGAAAGCGAGCAGAGACTCTTCAGGGACAAAACAGTGATAAAACCTGGATCTGAGTGAACACTACACCCCTGCACTTCTCTCTCTTTTATATCCCTGATGTAAACAGGATTTTGCAGCTGTTTATTTGATTTCTCTCGTTATAAAGCGCTGTGTTTATTTACACTGTGCGCTGGTCTCCATCGTCTCTCACATCAAATCTATGGGGAGTCCGTTACAAAACAGTGGATTCTCTGTCTCTGACGTGTCCAGCTCGGTTCTACTTCTGTATCCCAGGCTCCTCAACACCATCTGAGCGCCTCTTCTCTACAGCAGGAAATATAGCTTCAAACAGAGAGAACCAGCCTTAGCCCAGAACATGGGAGAGGTTTCTATTGTTACTCTGTAATGAAGGAGTGAGGGTGTGAGTGAGTGAAGGTGTTTCCTGTAGGAGGAAAGAGGACAGAGGGGATCAGGGTGTAATGGGTGGGTTGTGTTCATCTGTGTCGTCGGTGTAAACACAGACCCTTGTCATAGTGCACTTCCACCTCCAGAACTCTTCAGATATTTGTATTAGTTTTCAAACGACGCCAAACACAATGTAAGTGTGGGCTAACACTGAACTGTCTTTGTTCTTGTTAATCTGGTTAATGGTGTAAACTGAGCACAGACAGTGTGTTGATGCTGAGTGGACGGGGGTTAAGAGATGTGTCTTAAAGCTGAAAGGAAACACAAACATAGGAACAGAAGGAAAAGATGGGGCTTCTCTAAGAAACTCTTCTCCTTTCTGTGAGATTGGATTCTGGGGGTTTGTTGTGGGGGGAAATGAAAGAGTGATGTTTGTTGGTGGAAAAGAAGAATTCTGAAATATACTTTTATTAAAGTTTAATATTATGAACATTTAATAAATCTCTTAAAAAACAGAAGTCTGTCTTTCTACTGCATCTCCACACACACACACACACACTCTGAAGCCCTCTATTCAGGGTGTAGTCTGTGTGATGGTGTCTCCTCAGGGGGTTGGGATGGTTGTGAATATTCAGTGGGGTTGTGTCAGATGGAGCTTCAGTAAATCTTCAACTATCTTCAGGAATCTGTGTAAAATCTGTTTCAAGGCGGTTCCAGTAATGAACTTTATAGTGGAGCTTGTTGAGAACGTGCCAAAGATCTCTGAACTCCTTCAGATGTTAAAAAGCTCCAGAGCTGGGATTTTCAGGGCTGTGAGTTCTGTTCTGAAGCTGAAGACCAGGGCTTCACTTCACTGCTCCTGTAAAGGCACTCTTTAGAGATACGAGGTTCTGACTCAACAGCCGTGACACGCCTCCTTTCTATCAGCAGCTTCAGTGCAGTTCATCACAAGTTTGGGTACACCTGAGTACATGGTTGAGTTTCTGAGGTGAAGGAGATGAACACAAGATAAATAAATGAATTTAGAGAAACAATAAACTTGTAGGTGACTGGGGGGCGTCCAAACTTTTCCACTGAACTGAATCTGTGACGTCATCCTTTAATTCTGGCTCTTCTTCCAGACCACGGTCATTTAAGGAGTGTGTGTGTGTGTGTGTGTGTGTGTGTGTGTGTTGGGTGGGAGGGGTGTGTGTCACTGAATGGAGGATGGACGGTGCTCGGAGGGTTACTTTTAAAATGGATTCCGTTAAAAGGCCCCCGTCAAAGTCTGGTTCCTTCCAAGGCTTCTTCCAGACGGGGAGTTCTTCTTTGCCACTGTTGCCAATGTCTTGTTTTTCGGGGGTTGGGCTGTGGACGCTGCGATGGACCTTTCACAGAATATTCTCCATAATTTTGAAATTCTAATAATAATAAATTGATAAAAGTGAAAACATCTCTTTGTCTCCTTTGTCACAGTTCAGCATTTTTTCTCACATTTAATGAACACAGACAAACATTAATGTCCCCACTGCGCATGGAAACAAACACAGAGAGAAAACATTAATATGGTGAAGACAACGTATACAGCTCCTACACTGACCCATCTCTTACCAATGTAAAATACTGTGGCAGTTTATTTAACACAGAAAGAATAAAGGTGTTCAGTTGAACTCCAGTGAATTGTTTACACACAGGAACATTTAAAAACATAAAACACATCAATAGACGATAGACGTACAGTGATAATGTAGATGTATTTTCATGAGCTCATCACACATTAACCCTCCTTCACTGTCAATCATTTTGAAACGTCACTGTGTCGTAGTGAACAGAAAGCTTCATTAGAGATGTGTACACTTTTGTACGTCACTGAACAGATTATACCATTTGAAACTGAAGAAACACGAGGCACATGTATTTAATAAAAGTGCATTTCATTCTGTTCAGTTTTTCAACACAAAGATCTTGGTAAAAAAGTGCTTCAGGGATTAATTATCAGTCCTTTCCCATCTTTTGATTCTGATTCAGTGATTGAAGTGTCACTGTCGTCATGATTAATGATGATGAGAAAATAAGATGAACAATAAAAACAACCATTAATTGCTGTAAAAGCTACACACAACATTGAAAATAACTAATAAAAGATCAATAATGATATAAATAACCATTTAATCGTAGAATACACTCTAAATTGTGTTGTGTTTCACACAATGATCAATGAAAAGTGTTAAAGTTTATTTTGTTATAAATGATACATTTACACAACTATTTTATTCATCATTCTACAGACTTTTAAGTTGAAGTTGTGGGGTCCCTCTGTGGTTCCCTCTGGGACGGTGTTTTCAGTGATTCTCATTAATCATATAAGACACAAGAATATTAATGTGGGTAAAAACTCGGACATGCATTAACCGTCTGATCGTTTAGAGGGTCCTTGTCGAGTTGTTGATTGACGTACATTTGATCCAATCACATGACGACATCAACCACAGGAAAACAAGGGGAAGGGGGATTAGGACGGGGACGATTAGGATCCACACCGGTTTTTATCGTGATCGACCGGTCAGTGTCTCCACACAGATTTGTGCCGGTCGCATTTACACATGTGCACCACACGAGGGCAGCAGCAGCAGCGCAAACACAGCCACACACTCACTGTTTAAGCACTGTTTCCTATTGTACTACACTTGTGCACTTGTTTTCATTAGGAATCGTTAATAATTGCTCTTTATTTTATTTAGGGTTTTTTTTCGAAGACAACATTTGTCACATTAGTGCACAATTTTATGTTCAGATGTAAAAGTTTCCATTAAACCCTTTGTACAGAAACGCCCTCTATTGTTAATCAATATTAATTAGTTCATAGCGTCAAATTATTTGATCAAAAAGCCCTCAACACCACCTCATATGTCTCAGTAGTAACACCACTACACACACACTGACTTTCAGCCCCCTGCTCGGTACTGACTGTTTACACCTGGAGCAGGACGACATTTAAACTCGGACATTTAAACCATAACAGACTGTAAAATCTCTTCAAATTCTGTCTTTAAAAAAACACAGTCTCAGGAGAGAGGCGCCGCACCGGTGAAAAGCTCCAAAAGACAATCCCTTACTCACCGCGCCACAGTAAACGTGCCTTTATTTCCTGAGTAACGGTAAGGCACTGTTCTGGAGCTCCTAGCGCCCAGGCAATGGTAAGTTTTGACGTAAAGTCTTCGTGAATTCAAAGTTGAGGGCGTTCCTTCTTAGATTCAGTGCAGCTGTGGACCAATGAGCGGCTGCCGGCTGTGAGCGGGGTCCTATTCCCCGGGGGAGGGGTGCGCTGCTGGACGCCGCTCTCCACAGGGATTCGCTCACAGCTCTGAGGGGGCGGGTCGGAAGTGATTGACACCTCTGTAAACCAATAGCAGGGACTCAGACGAAGACAAAGAGAGTCGATGTGCCGAGATCACTCACTCACTCTGGGTCTGGGAAAGAGAGGGAGCGCCTGGGAACATATTTTAGAATAAACTTAAATTGATTTGTTTTATCGCAGAACAACCAAATAAAACCTTTATGTTTGGTGAGAGACAAACTATTACTATAGTTTGGGCACTTCGAGGTACATACTCAGTTCGTTACTTATTCGCCAGGTTCTTATTCGGACTCTGTTCCACTTTTAATGGTGCAGTAGTTGCATTCTGTCGCCGCTAGATGGCAAAGTACGAACACACCTTCCATAACATAAATCTGATATTGATTTTACAGAAGGTGTAGCACAAATATAACATCCCAAAGGGTAGAGTTTAATTCATAAAGGTGTGTGTGTTTAAACACTGAATGTCAATGAGTATATTCACGATGCCTGGTTATTTCCAATATTATTATATTCTTATTATTATGCCATTTTATAACAATGTTATGCCATTTAATTAGTCTGGTCGCCTGGCAACATTTTAACATAAAAGAGAGCCTTAAATATGAATAACAATGTGTAAAAAAGCACAGAAAAAACTGGGCAGCTGGACCCATGAGGCTCAACAAGGCAAAGCTTTCAAGTACAAGGTCTAAAGGCCAAGCCCATGTGTGGATAGACATTACATCCCACACAGTCAAAGTACCAAGAGAGAAACGTACACATGTAACATTAGTTAATAGGGGGTGGGTGTAAGTACACACTGAGTCTGAGGGAGTTTGGGCCAGTGAGGCTTCACAAGGACTAACTGACTTTGTGTCTATTTACAGAGTAAGAAAAATGAGAGGAGGTTTATTTAAAAGACATTTTTGACCATAACTATTGAGAGCTGGTCTTAATCACGATAAATAACTGTGTTCATACGTTCTCATGTCTCGAGCTGTGAAGACTATGATGAAGATTTTGAACACGGTTTGTAAGAAACTTCAAAAGTTGGTTCATAAAATTTAACCCTTTGATACTCGTGAGAGTTACGCCCAGTGATGATGTCATCGTCTGAGTGTTTGACACTGTTGGTCTCTGCTGTTTTAAACCTGTGTGGGTTCTGCTCATCTATCGTGATCTGTGTGTATCTGACCATAAAGCTGTGGTCTTTGATTTTCCGCTCTCATGTCAACAGCGAGGGCAGCGTCAATCAACGCCAGTTTACATTCCAGAGCCTTAAAAACATCAGTCCTCCTGCTGTTATGGAGATGCTCAGTCAGAGTCCGGTACCTGATTGTTCAGATCCTGATTTGCTAGTGACCCACGACGACGAAACACTGTCACATATTTTAAACCACTTGGCACCTCTAAGAACAAACACGCTTGGCTCCATTTCCTCAGCCTGCTCCTGTGGTGGAGAAAATAAACACAAGTGTTAAGAACTGAACTCTAACAGAGCATTTACAATCAGAGAGTAGTTTATTAACCTTAAGGTGGTCCACACACAGTAGCACAGAGCACTATGTGAATGAGGACAGAGAGGATGTTTTCACAGAGAGTTTATGAAGGTAGTTTATACGTCATAAGCATGAGATCATCACTCTAAGTTTCTGCAAGCTTCGTTTCCTTAGAGACGTCCCAGTTTGATAAACAAGATGGAGGACAGAATGTTTTGTTTCTGATAAAGCACTGACCTCGAGACTGACCCGACATTCACTTAGTTTCTGAGTTCTGTTGATGATTAGAAATGAATATAGAGACAAAACAAGCACAGGGTCTTTAACAGAGACATAAACACTTCCACTACAATCCTCCCCTTGTCTCTAAGGACACTGAGAACATACAGAAACTCTAGGATCTGCACAAGGAAACTCACATTACTGCACACAGAGGTTAAAAGAGGAGAAAATAATGTATAAACGTTTAATATAAGAACTGAACATCAGCTGTTACATGTTAGACTTTCTGCAACAGTTTCATAAATTCTCATTAAAAACAGCAGTAAAACATTGTAACAGTCATCACATTTAAACTGAGTTATTTTGTTTGTTCAGTTTCGATACAAGAGGTGGTTTTAAAGAGTTCTGTCTCATAGAGGAACCTCTTAGTGAAGTGAAGAAGATGGACTGAGAATGGAGAACGGGGATTAAAATGTTCCTGAATGAATTTGCTGGTGAGATTATAACTAATTTGTGTCTAAACCCATCCACGCTTTATTCACTTCATCAAATGTATTTTCAGAAACTGAAGATTCAAAAGGATCAGTGCTGGAATGTGGCGTTAGTGAACACACAGTGCATGTGTCATGGTCATTACCAGTTGTCTTCACTGTGAAGTTCACATATCGCCAGTAAACATTTTGACTGCAGTCTATGAACCTCTCTGTGGTCTCAGGTTTTTCTTCACTGCGTATTTTCACTGTCATCCAGATGGACGCTGTCAGGACGATGCAGATGAAGATGAGTGCTGTCACCTTGCAGAGGTTGAACAAGATGTGAAATTGTCCTGCCATGGTGAATCTGTGGTGTCTATTCTGGGGCTGGGGCTCTTTTGCAGTGTGAGATGTGGACCCACGTGTCCCTCTCAGCAATCTTCACTGCGGTGTGAGTAGTCAGGAGCCCCTGGAACGGTCCTTGACAGCGATCCACTTTCCAGTTCGCCCTCCTGTAGACTTTAGTCAGGATCCAATCCCCAGGCTTCACTGTGTGTCCTGTAACTGCTCGGTAGAGACTCTCTCACCCTCCTGTGCACATCAGACAAAACAGAACACAACGTTGCACAGTATTTTTGCATGTGATCGTCTTCCAAGGCCAGTGTTTCTCTTTTGGAGCACATCCTGTATTTGGCGGACGGTCAAACATTATCTGGAAAGGGGAGAGTTTGGTCCTGGACCACACTCTTTGTCTCAGACTCGTGCACACACCAGCGGCAGGGCTTCCACCCGATTTAGCCCTGTTTTTGATCAGGTTTTGTTTTATTGTGCCATGTGCTCTTTCTACCGCCCCTGCACTCATAGGGTGATAGGCACAGTGTTTGTGTAGTGGCGTGTCAGTTACTTCACTGATGTGTGTTAAAATGTTGCTAACAAACGATGGCCCATTGTCAGATGAGGTTTTCCTAGGAACGCCAAACCTAGGGGCAGTTTCCCTCAACAGTATTTTTGCTACCGTTAGTGCGTCTTGGTGAGAAGTGGGGAGAGCTTCTACCCGTTTTGAAAACATGTCAACGATCACAAGCACATACTTCTTTTTCAGACGTGGTGTTAATTCAATAAACTCCATTTGTAGGTGATCAAAAGGCCTGTCAGGTTCTGGATGTCCATGTGTGTGTTCATATGAAACGGCTCCTGTTGAGTTCACCTTCAGACGGTGAGACTTTTTTTTTGAAAAATGTTGTGAGTAATTTGAGAAGCCTTTTCCAAACCACTGTTGATTTACTGCGTCTACCGTTCCTCCCCTCGAACAGTGCTCCACTCCATGGGCCATTTTCACAAAGTAAGGAAAGCAGTAGGAGGGTAGACATGGTTTGTTGTTTGGTCTCAACCAGATTTTCCCATTAAACGTACGCCCTGAGTTTCCCCATGTTTTCACATCTTTAGCTGTTCTGGTTTTTTGAATTTCCTCAGGTGTAACATCCTGAGGTTCAACAATGGGGGCTTGTATTAAAAACACCCCAGGGTCAGACGCTGCCTTCTTAGCTGCAGCATCTGCTCTCGCGTTCCCCAATGCTCCTGGGGTTTTATCACTTGTGTGTGCGCGAACATGTGCTACTGCCACCTGTTTTGGTAAAAGAATGGCGTCCAGAAGTGCTGACACTAGTATGTGATGTGCAGGGGCTTTACCTGATGATGTTAGGAAATGTCTTTGTTTCCACAAGGTCCCAAAGCTGTGAACAACTCTGTAACTGAACCTGGAGTCTGTGGAGATGGTGACTGCCTTTTCTTTGGCTAGTTTGCATGCCTCAGTCAGTGCAGCTAGTCCAGCAGCCTGTGCTGAAAAACTGGAAGGTAGGCTGCCTGTAAACACAGTGACTGTTAGTGTAACAACAGCAAACCCTGTTTTTGTCACGCCTTTAGAGTCTTTGTAGCTGGATCCATCTACACAGAGGATTAAATCAGGATTATCGAGTGGAACATCTTTCAGGTCGTGGAGAGCAGACGAGGTCCAGTGTGTGCAGACAGTCATGGGGCTCCCCATCCTGTTCTGTGGGAAGGAGAGGAGCTGGGTTCAACACTGTACACCTTTTTACTGTAACATTTGTCATTTCTGTCAATAACGTGTGATATTTGAGGCACCTGGCTGCACTGAGATGTGATGTCTGTTTTTCCAGAAAGATCATGGACACTGCGTGTGCAAGGTGTAGGGTGATGTCTGCATACCCCACTATCTCTCTAGAAGCTATGATGGCCTTCTCTGCTGCTGCTACGGCTCTTAAGCAGTAGGGATAGCCCTGAGCTACGGTGTCTAGCCGCCCACTGGTTGAAGTTTGTACCGTGTTCTTGTAAGAAAACAGAAGTCATGAAGCCTTGTTGTTCATCTACAAATTGTTCAAAAGGTTTGTCTGGATCAGGCAGAGCTAACACTGGTGCGTTCTGAAGGGCTATTTTTAGATTTACAAACGCCTCCTCCCCTTCAGGGGTCCAGGTTTCTTTGGACGAGGCTGTTAGACTCTTTTTATGTGCCGTGTCGTGTAGTGGAGCAGAGGTTTGTGCATAATTTGGAATCCACATTCTGCAGTATCCAGTCAAACCTAGAAAAGAGAGGAGCTGCTTTTTTGTAGTTGGTTGTGTGTGATTTCAGAGACTCTTTCTGCACACAGTGACTTTCCCTTTGCTGACAGATCATGTCCCAGATGTGTGACTGTTGGTTGCACAAGCTGCATCTTGTCCCTCTCCACTCTGTGGACATTCTGTGCTCGGAAATGAAGCAGAGAGACAGTGTCAGTTACACAGGTGTTCTGATCAGGAGAACATCTCAAAAGATCATCTACGTACTGTAGAAGTGCACTAGGACCTGGGAGAGAGAGCTTAGCTCAGTTACCCCTCAGGGCTGTACTGAAAAAAGGTGACTCAGCGTATCCTTGTGGGACACGTGTGAATGTGTGTGATTTCCCTTGAAAAGAGAAAGCAAACCAAACCTGAGAGTCTTTGTGCACTTTCAGACTGAAAAAAGCATTTTCCAAATCTATCACTGAGAGCCACTGTGAATTTTCTGGGTCCTGACTCAGAACAGTGTGTGGGTTTGGAACTTCTGGAGCTCGAGCACGAATAGCCTTGTTTACTGCGTGCGAGTCTTGAACAAAGCCCCACTGCTCTGGTTTTTCCTGGAGCCGTTGATTTTATTACAGGCCAAATTGGAGATCTACACGGTGAGTCCGGACATCCCATAATAATCCCTCTCTCCAACAGACTGTTCAAAACAGGGGTTATTCCATCGATGGCCTCCTTTTTCAGAGGATATTGAGCTGTGCACGGCCTGTAATCACTTTCTGGAGTGATTATTAATTCTGGAGCTCCTTTCATAAGACCATCATCATATTTGTCTTTGGACCACAGCCAAGGTTCAATGGCGTCTAGAAAATCTGCTTCGTTACTGACGCTGATTTGTTGAGACAAAAGTGACCCTTCAGCTCGGGCTGAGAATGACACATTTACTGTTGTTCTGTATGTTTTTGGACGTCTTTGAATATTCCCAATGTTCAGTTTCACTCGGCTGTCAATCAGTGATTGTTAAACAAGTTAAAATGAAATTTGACATGTCTTTCCTTTGTTTATTGTTTCCCTTTGCTGAGGAAATGTGAGGTACCTCCCCTCGAAACCACTGACTCTGATCTGAGGTTAAATTTACTGCGCAGTCCGTCCACTGCTCTCCAGTAAATAGAGTGGTTACAGAGACTAACACACTGTCTCTACCTTGGGACACACACATTTGTTCCACATCAACAGGCCAGGTCTCCACACTAGCAGTGCACTGCACATCCCCTGAGGTTGTGACGTTATCGTAATTAAATGTTGCCCGTAAATGATTTAAAAAGGGGAACCACAGGTTTGATTTTTCTAACTGCCGTCCCATCCACACGTGTGTAAGATCGGATGGAGTTTGTGGCAAATGTAACACGTTTATCTCAACCCCCTCCTTCGTGCGTGACACTTTCATTCCTAATTTACACATTAGGTCCCGAGCTAAAAGATCCACAGGGCAGTTTGGTGATAGAAGGAAAGCATGTTTCAGGGCTGTGTCACTTCCTGCACGGTGACACCAAAGCTCCTCAGTGTAAGAGTCCATTAAAGGAGCTCCACCTGCCCCCGATACAGATGTTTTCCTCCCTGATAAACGTGGGTCGGGTGTAAGGCCCCTGTTTTTATGATGTGTGTGTGGTGTGTGTTCTGATCCCTGTGTGATTCATGCCTCCTCTCCCTCAAGCTGTGTCTCTCTCGCTGCTGGTTCTCAGGACGATTAACAGCAGCGTGTCCCACTTCTTTACAGTTGTAACTCTTGTACTGAGAGAAGTCTCTGAAGCCAGTGCCACCTCTTCCACGTCCTCCACCTCTTCCTCTGTCTCCTCTGAAACCAGCTTTTGCCGCCTCCAGCGCCGCACACTGCAGTCGGTGCTGCTCCTTTTCTCTCTTCTGTTGTCCTTTCTTCACTTCCTCATTCAGTCTTTTTTCGACGTGTAAAGGCCAGGACGGTCTGTAGTCGCCCTGTGTCCACTTCCACACAGTCGCCTCTCACCTTCGTCTGAATGTCGGATTTCAAACCGCTCATGAAGCGTTCTTTTAAGTGTCTTTCCCACGGGCTCCTGTCGTTTCCGGGACAGTCGGCGGGTTTCTGAAGTCCGGAGCGAGCTTCGTGGAGTTGTTCCAGTTCATGTAGATAATCAGCGACAGTCTGTCCTTCTTTCTGCTCGCACTGAGACAGTTTGTCCAGATTCAGTCTGAACTGGAAACGCTGCTTCGATCCTTGTACAGAGGGCAGTCACTGAGACTCGAGAGGGTGATCCAGGGTGCCCCCCCTTTACTGTACGTCTTCGGGAAAAGGAAGATCCCCTTGTACTTTAGTCCATTCCAGTTTCATCTTGTGTCCACATACTTCTGTCAGTTCATTCACAGAAGGTCTCCACCCGGTCACAAACTCCGGTCCTCCCTCTGAAATCGAAGGGAGATCTTCACATACATCTTCACGTCTGAAAACATAGTCTGCCCCATTAGGCCCCATCACCTGGAAACTCTGCGTTTGAAGCGAGGTGCTCGGTCCCTCTGGGCTTTTCCTGAGGCGCTGCAGTGGGAGGAGGTCTTGCTGCTTTCTTTTTCCTGCTTCTTTCCTCCAGCTCTGATTTGCTCCTCCAGGACTTTAGCACGTTGCTGCAAACGTTCAAACTCTTCATCCTTCTGCTGATGGAGGAGGATTCCTCTCGTCTTCATCCCTTCTACCACTTTGGTGTTGGGTTGAGCTTGTGGTGTCTGGGGAGGAGCTGAGGTTAGAGGAGGGTTGATAACGGCTTCATTGCCAGCATTCTCTTCTCCCTCTTCTGCTGTTTCATCTGGAAGAGGAGGAGGAGGAAGAGGCCAATCATCCAGGGATTCTTTCTGCAAATTCAAAAACTGACCACAGATTACTGTTTCTTTTCTCTTTAATGTGAGGTGTCTGATGTGTGTTTACGCTCCTGGGCCTTTTCCTTATCTGCCTCTTTCTGCGCTGCCTTTCTCCACTCTCCATAAGCACATGACACTCTGGTTTCCATGGGAACTCCTCTGGTTTGTGTTTTACTTTGTTACTATTACAGTGCTCTTCAGCTTTATCAGACCTGTTGTGTTGAGCTTGTGATTGTTGTTTAAAGTCGACTAGTTCATTTCTATTTAATGTCCCCTTGGGGGGAAAGTGACAGTATTTTTCCACTCGTCTGATTGAACGCAGCTGTCTGGTTCCCTTTGTTTCATGCCTCTATTAATTCACCAAACGGAGGGTCATTGCAGTGCACTATTGGGGCTGGGGAAGGTTTCCCTTTCCCTCTCTTTGAATGACTTTGACCCATTTCTGAGATTCTTGGACCGACCAATAACTGAATCCCTTCACACAGACAGTGTTCTACAGACGTCACACGTATAAACTCCTTCTGAAATGAAAGATACTCACCAAGGAACTTTGAAAATAAATGTTCAACCACCAGGTTCTGTCCTGAGTTTCAGCACGTCAGGGGACGGGAGGTCGGTCCGTGTCCCGTTCCTCAAACAGGTGAGATGGGGTTCAAGTGGAGATCAGTCCCTTTCCACTGGAAACGATCCCCCCTCCGAGACAGTGTTCAATATCCTGCCGACAACGACACACTGTGGTGGAGAAAATAAACACAAGTGTTAAGAATGAAAAGTCCTGGAGTCTGATCTGCTCTAATCACAGTTACTCTGTCCTTCACAATAAGAACAGAACTGCTCTCCCTCCTCCTCCCTCCAGATCTAACAGAGTAGGAGTGTATGTGGACTGTCCGGCCGGTGTTATGCTGAATTCAGCACCCCCGCCGCGAGATGCATCCCCAGCATATTTAGTCCTAAGGGAGGTTAATCGGCGTTTTATGACAAAACAGGCAAAATATCATGTTCATTTCCGTCAAAAAAAAAAAATCGCCTTTTCCCCAGTAGAAACACTCTAGATGTTGAGATGTAGAAAAGAAAATGTCACTTGTAAATAATAAAATGATATAATCTACATGCATCACTGCTTTTTCTGAAGTCAGCTTCGACTTATTCTAAAACAAACGTGTACGTTCATTTTCTGACCACAATGAAACTCCTACATATCCTGTCGCAATGTTTATGGAATACTTAAACACTGGAAATAAATAGGAATATAGGACAAAAGCAGCGAATTGTAAATAAAATTACCACTTCATTACTGTACTTGCTAAAATGTTATATCCATGAAAATGTACACATGCTGCCACTGCCCAAACATAACTGCAATATTAATAGTTGAATTAGAAACAAATGTACCCTACTTTATTTCTGGCTACATTTCTGTTTTTGCCATGAAACTTATACAGGTATTTTATATTGATCCTATAGGTGTACTGACAAAAACAAACCATATTTGTGTGTACAGAAAGAGAGTTACAGGGGGATGCTTTTTAAGGCAGTCCATCTGCCTGAAAAGGCACCCCTGCTTAATTCTGGCTACACTGCATAGAGTCTACATGTGTCCAGCATTCAAATAGGGGTGCTCTTCTTTCTAACATTTGATGTTTTTTTGGTTAAATATACTTGAATCTTTTAAAGTTAGTTTATTTGCAAATGTAATGTATGTATATATGTATACAGTATTGTGTTCATTTTCAGATAAAAATACTTTAAGATAATTAAAAAATTGTTTAACTGTTGATTGTTATAATAGTTTTTAATAGTTTTAATATTTGTTTTTTATTTATTAACATGCTTTTATATATATTATCATTAAAATAATTGCCATAACATATTATTATGCTACAAGTTTGCTTGAACTTGTTTCTAGATTCTAATGTTTATTTACATGTGCAGTTTAAATAATATATTTTCTTTCATAATATATTGTTTTTATATTATAGAATAAATGTGTGGTTGTCACCGCGACCCTGAAATGGAGAAGCGGAGAAGAAAATGATGATGATGATGATGATGTGTGGTTGTATTTTTCAAAAAATATCTTATTTGAATCAAGTGTTTATTTCTTTCTACTTTAAAACACACAGCATTTTTAAGAGGGGGTGCCTATTCAGGCAGGTGGACTGCCTTAAAAAGCACCCCATCATAACTCTCTTTCTGTACACACAAATATGGTTTGTTTTTGTCAGTACACCTATAGGATCAATATAAAATACCTGTATAAGTTTCATGGTTATAACAGTAATGTAGCCAGAATAAAGAGGGGGTGCCTTTTCAGGCAGGTGGACTGCCTTAAAAAGCATCCCCCTGTAACTCTCTTTCTGTACACACAAATATGATTTGTTTTTGTCAGTACACCTATAGGATCAATATAAAATACCTGTATAAGTTTCATGGTTATAACAGTAATGTAGCCAGAATTAAGAGGGGTGCCTTTTCAGGCAGGTGGACTGCCTTAAAAAGCATCCCCCTGTAACTCTCTTTCTGTACACACAAATAAGGTTTGTTTTTGTCAGTACACCTATAGGATCAATATAAAATACCTTTCATGGCTAAACCAGAAATGTAGCCAGAATTAAAATTGGGTACATTTCTTTCTAATTCAACTATTAATATTGCAGTTATGTTTGGGCAGTGGCAGCATGTGTACATTTTCATGGATATAACATTTTAGCAAGTACAGTAATGAAGTGGTAATTTTATTTACAATTCGCTGCTTTTGTCCTATATTCCTATTTATTTCCAGTTTTTAAATATTCCATAAAAATTGCGACAGGATATGTAGGAGTTTCATTGTGGTCAGAAAATGAATAAGTCGAAGCTGACTTCAGAAAAAGCAGTGGTGCATGTAGATTATATCATTTTATTATTTACAAGCGACATTTTCTTTTTTACATCTCAACATCTAGAGTGTTTCTACTGGGGAAAAGGCAATTTTTTTTTTTTTTTGACGGAAATGAACATGATATTTTGCCCGTTTTGTCATAAAACGCTGATTAACCTCCCTTAGGACTAAATATGCTGGGGATGCATCTCGCGGCGGGGGTGCTGAATTCGGCACAACAACGGCTTTAAAAGGATGTCTTTAATGTGACTTTGTTTAGTCGTCTTTTCAACTTTCATTTTCAACCTTAGAAAAACGCTGATTGAACGACATTTAGGTACGTGATTTCAGCGTTGAAATAACGGCTTTAAAAGGACGTCTTTAATGTGACTTTTTTTAGTCGTCTTTTCAACGTCTGTGTTTGGACATCTTTTCAACTTTCATTTTCAACCTTAAAAAAACGTTGATTAGACGACAGTCAAGTACGTTATTTCAACGTTTAAATAACGGCTTTAAAAGGACGTCTTTAATGTGACTTTTTAGTCGTCTTTTCAACGTCTGTGTTTGGACCTCTTTTCAACTTTCATTTTCAACCTTAAGAAAACGTTAATTAGACGACAGTCAAGTACGTTATTTCAACGTTGAATCAACGGCTAAATGTTTACTGGGTTGTAACTGCGTTTGAGCAACTGCACACACGTAAAACTAAAATCCACAAATCATCAAATTTAAAACAACAATAATAATAATTTAAATTCACAAATATGAAAAAAAATTTGAATTTGTAAATCGAATGTCGTGAATTTGTGAATCAGTACCTTCTCAAACGTCTTAAAATGTGCAAGAGCAAACCTTTTTAAGGTTCCAAATGTGACAGTGGGAGTTTTTGAATGAGGTGGAAATAATCCACACATTCGCCTTCTCTGCTGCGTGCGAATCTCTTTTTGCAGTTGCGGGTTTAAGACCCTGTTTTGACGACCAATTGATGGACCAATAGGAAAGCTTTAGCTGGACCAATCAGATCGCGAGGTTTGTTTAACCAATAATTGAATCATTGATATGTTTCTGTCAACCATTGCGCTTATCCACCAAATGAACTCAGGTTCTTGAACCGGTTCCGTTGCTGATTCTTGGAACCATGGTTCTTTCCAGTGAACTGCCGCCTACGGACAGCGGAGAAATGTAACCAAGAGCAGCTGTTCTGACCAAAGCGCGTGGCATCGCGCCTAACTGCACCAGAATCTCACAAAAGCACATAAAACGGTGCGTGTTCCTGTTTTTGTCCTATTATTTATTCATATGAAACGTTGGAAATGACCCTGTCAAGCTCCACTGGGCGATAAGGGTGTATTTGAAGCTCTGAGCTCTTGGTTACGTTTCTCCGCTGTTCACAAGGTCAGCAGGACGCCTCTGAACTCGTCCACAGCGTCCCCCGCTCATGACGTATTCGTGATTCCCATCTAAACGGGTAGAAACGCCGCGGTTCACTGGAAAGAACCAATGTTCCAAGAATCAGGAACGGAACCGGTTCAAGGACCAGAGTTCTTTTGGTGGAAAAGCGCTATGGTTGACAGCAACAAATCAGTTTTCCGATTTGTTAAACAAACGTGTCTGCAGTTGCTCAAACGCAGTTACAAAGTCCGTTACATTTGTGAGTATTGTTTTACAAATTCAAGATCTTTTTGACCCTTTTTGACTCCATAGAGTTGTCCACACAGAGGCCACAGTGGAAGTGAAAGTTGCAGAAAGAGAAGAGGAAAGTGTCCGCACTTCACCGCTTCGACTTTAACGTAAGTTCGTTAATGATCTTTAATGCGTTTAAACAGTTGTGGAGTCACTTCGTTGAATCTGTTAAATTATTAAAACCACTCAATCCTGCGTGTGAACAGGGACAAAGCTCACAGTGACGGCGGTGTGAAAATGATGAGTATCTCTCTGAATTTAAACCGCTGTGGAATAAGCTGCTGTAGCTGTAAACAAACGCTTTAAACCGGAAATCACGGCAGATCTGCGGATACATGAATAAAATATTTAAAACAAACGGGACTTGACGTTCGCTCCGTGGTGTGGACATCAAACAGGGACTTCTTCCACCGAGAGCTGCGAGTGTCTTCAACTAAAGCTGTTTTTAAGCGGTGCTCCAGCTCTGGTCTGGTCCGAGGAGAAGCGCGTTCATGTGATTAATGTGAAAGATATTTGGACGGATAAGGACGTGAAAACATCTGCGGGTGTCTCTTCTGTTCTAGGGTTTCCACGTGACGTGAGACCGTTTCTTTAAAGTTTTTAATTATCATTTAGACGTTACAATTGAAGAAATATAAGCAAACCCAGTAAACAAGGAACGTCCCTGGACGTTCAAAATAGGCCTAAAAGTAGTCTGTCCGTCAAGGACATATTTTAAACGTCAATGGAAGTCCAAAATCCATCTTAATAAGTTAGTTAAGTGGTGACCAATCGATAACGTCAGTAGACGTCCAAAACGAGTTTTATACAAGTAATTTATTTCGGGAGCAATTAATAACGTCAATGGACGTCCAAAATACGTCTAATAGTCGTCTTTTCAATGTCTGTGTTTGGACGTCTTTTCAACTTTCATTTTCAACCTTAAGAGAACGTTTTTTTTACACGGCAGTCATTACGTTATTTCAACGTCGAATCACCGGCTAATTGTTTACTGGGAAGTAGTTTTGTATCTGCTTGATGTTTGTTAACAGGCCTTTTTCGACCAGTGGCTTCTACCCAAATGGCGTCCTACTCACGCCTATAGTTTCATGGGTCGTTGGTGTCACACACACACACACATAAATATAATATGTTTTATTATTATTTTATGACCACCTCCTTGTTCCTACACTGACTGCCCATTCTCTCAGCTCCATTAACAACACAGGAGCACTTTGTTTCACAACTTTTACGGGCTACAGTTTTTTCTAAGTCTAACAATTACAAACTGTAGTCCATTTGTTGCTCTGCATACTTTCTTTGCCCCATTTTTATCCCGTTATTCAGTGGTCAGGACCATTCTCAGTGCTGCAGTGAGACTGACGTTTTGGTGGTGTAGTGTGTGACACAACAGTGCTACTGGAGTTTCTAAACACTGTCCACTCTATAAGACACACCTACCTCACTGCACTTGCACCGGTGATGTAAAATCAGCTTATTTGTCACAACACAGTTAGTGTTGGTCATCTGCTAGTCCTCTAGAGTTTCTTTACCCAGTGAAAATTAGACCGTCTCTCTACTCACATTATTTTAGGTGTGTAAACTGAACCAAGCTACATTTATTTTCATCATCTTTCATGATTAAAATAAGCATAAATTCACAGATCGTGCACATTTCTGTAAACTCTGTGAATCCTGTCCCGTCAGATTTATTTTCCTTTTTTTGGAATGATTGGCTCTTTATGTGGTATTTTTATCTGGAGCCTTGTAGCCTCATTATCATTTTTCTCCATTGAGTTCTGTACACAGCAGTTATCTTCTTACACCATTTCCTTTTGTACATTTTATGTGATAAATTAATATTCAAACTTCAACAACACAATGATTACTCAAATGTTTTGTTTAGCTGAACGTCATGGGGTTTTAAAACTGTAAGTGTGTATTTATGGCTTTGTAATGCCCTGTTGGACAATTAGCCTCATGTGAACCTCTACTGAGAACATATTTAGGATTGATTTGATTGATTTAGGAGCGAAGACATAGAGAATGGGGACATAGTGTCTGTACTTGATTGTATTGTTTAATATACACCTATGGGTTTGTATTTATATCAGTATTATTTTGGTGTGAATCGTGATTGCTGATGAACAAAGGACACATTGGACAGTGATTTATTATTTAAGTAAAACAAGACCAGAGAGGCATTGTACTGTCTTCTGGTTGTAATCCTGTGTTTTACAGGAGCTGTGTCTGTTCCACACATCCCACACTGGGGACCTTTACCACATTTATTTATTTATCAGTTACTCACTGAGTGGCGCAGTCTGTTACTCACTCACACACTCTTTCACTCAGTTGTTGTGCTGTTCATTGCTTCATATCATATGACCCCGTGTGTTCTTATGTGTCCTCTGACCCTCATCGCTGTAAAATCTTGTGTGTGTTACTTCAGTTCTGTGCTGTTTTATTGTATTATTAAAATAATCACCTAATTCTGTTTTTTAACACAGAGACCATCTGCCCTACCCTCTGTTTGCTGTTTTTGACTTAGAACACTTTTGTTTTTGCCTCTGCCTCCAGTCCTCTCCCCTCTGACAGTGTCCTCATCATCCTTTAAATGTGAAAATCTCTTCACAGGAAACAGAAGCATGTCCTGTGTCTGTGAAGAATAAAAATGTCCTGATGGAGCCTCAGAACTTCAACAATGGAGAAGAAAGCTCAGATTTAACGTGAGCCTCTTCTATTGCTTGTTTTAGACGCACCATTCAGTTTTTCAGTTTTTCCTGCTAATGGCTCTTCAGATTTATTCATTCCCAGAAGTCACAGGTGTGTGATGCAGTTATTAATTTGGGCATATTTGGGAAATAAAATTTTCAGAGCACACTTCAAAATAAGCAGACAACAAAAATGTAAATGTGTATTAATCTGTCAGTTTATAGCAAACCACATAATGTATATTTGACATTTATCCCATCTGTGGCAGAGAACTCACACACACACACACACACACACACACACACACACACACACACACACACACACACACTCTATGAGGCCATGGCTGGCCCTGTGTTATAACAGAATATGACACATATGAATGTTGTAATTGCGTGGCTAGATTTATTAACTCCAGACTGATATTTAAATATCTGAATTCTCCTTCCTTTTATATTATCAGCTGTGAGATCTGTTCATGTGTCTCTTCTTCATTTTTTCCAGATGGAAGGGATCCGAAGGCTGTTCTCCAGAGCCCAGATCTGTGTCTATGAGGAGCTACAACTCTATGATTGATTCTTCTTTTCACAGCAGTGAAATGGCTACTTCTGACCCGAGGTGAGACACTCGGGTGTATGCATCATCGCTGTAATATTACACATTACACTTTATAGATTCTGTAAGGGTTCAGTGTCATACATTTTACTGTATCCACCTTATTTTCACTGCTCTGAGGGACATGGTGCATTCAAAAGAATTTTGTGAAAGATTTTCTTTCCCATATTTCCACTTTTTTTTTTAAACTGGTTTTGTTTGTTACGTCCAGTAACTTTGTGTTCTCCTCCCTCTCGATGAAAAAGCTGAGGATGTGGTAAAGACTCAGTATTATGGTCTGTATGGTGTTTGGAGAACTATCCTACTGTTTTGTAACTCTGACCCAGAACTAATGCAGCGAAGAGGAAATCTCACATAGAAAAATAATGAAGAACCCTTTCTTACTTTCTTTGTTTCAAAATAAAGTGGATATTCCTACCTTATTCCTCCTAGTTCTGAAGGTATAGGTCATTATCTCACGGTTTACACTGTTCCATAACTTACAAATCCCCATTATCTGACAAGTCATGTGTTCAGTTATTGTTTGAGTTAATTATAACCTGTGATATTTACAGATTTAAAGATAATTTGGGGATGGTGCTTAATGACCATTTTGCCATTTTCAGATAAAAGTACTTTAACTTCATTGTTTTGTCTCTACTTCACATTTCAGAGAGCAGACATTCAGGGCAGAACCTCCAGAGCCCAGCTGTGTGTCTCTGAAGAGCAACAAGTCCATGCATCACGATGTTACTTTCAGTAACGGAAGAATCGGTACAGACCAGAGGTGAGACACTGACACAGCATCATGGAACATGGAGGTGATTTACAGCAGGAAGTTCCTCAGGAAGCGTCCTTTTGCTTTAACGTCTTTACAGCATTCCACATCAAACAGTGATCTAATATATGACCAGGAGGTTGTAGACTCCTTCCTCTGAAATAAATGGTATTAACAGGGAGTAGTTCCCACTTTGCTGCAGTATCTGCTTATATTCTTTTGAGGAAGACTTTGCTTTTGACTTTTGAACAACACTGCCATGTGACTTCGACTGCTGTCAAGAACAAATCCATTTTCAGTTTTCTTTTACCATTCAGACCTCATTTACTGCACATTGTTGAGAACTATTATATTAGCATTAGCTAACCTGCACCATTTGTTTTCAGTGATAAAAATGTACAAAAAGATCCAGGAAATATAGACCCTCATCAAAAACAGACCATAAACAATGAAATCAGTTAACTAATTAAATATCTTTATGAAATGAATTAGAATTATTCTTTTCTGAATTCTTTTTTAATCATCAGATTAAGTTCCTGTGTTAAGATTCTCATGAGAATTTTCATTTTTATGGAATAAACATGTTGCTGTTTTATTTATTTAGAAACTATAAATGTTTTTATTTTGTCAATGATCGTGATGTGGGTTCATTTAGTAAAAATATCCCTCTTAAGGGGAGCACAGTGGTGCAGCAGGTAGCTGTCGTAGTCGCACCACTCCAGGGACCTGAAGGTTGTGGGTTCGAGTCCCGCCCCGGGTGACTGTCTGTGAGGAGTGTGGTGTGTTCTCCCTGTGTCTTCATGGGTTTCCTCTGGGTGCTCCGGTTTCCTCCCACGCTCCAAAAACATGTGTTCATAGGTGGATTGGTGACTCAAAAGTGTCCGTAGGTGTGACAGAATGTGTGAGTGTGTGTCGCCTTGTCTTGACCCATCACGACCCTGAGACGGATAAGTTCTTAGAGATAATTAATGAATGATATTCATCTTATATTCTAAAATGTGCATGAACTAATGCACTCATTTCCAAATGACAGGGTAATCCTGCATGTTCCCTACAGATATCCGTTATAAATCTGGGCACTATCTGTTAAATATTCCTGAAAAACCAAACTTGGCTCAGAGTTTTATGTGCAATTATGTGCTAAGACTTTTGTTTTATTCATAAAAAGACTGAAATTGTAGGTGGGTGCTTCTATTATACCTTTTTCTATTCACCTGCTTATAATGGAAAGATTCAAAGTGGCAAAATTTAAACAGTCTGTAAACTCTGGGCCCTCACATTCAGACTGTGAAACAGTTTCTTTCCCCAAGCTGTCAGACTCCTGAACAATCAGAGTGTGGTATGAAAAAATGCACTCATCAGGGACTGGACTGAACACACACACACACACACACACACACACACACACAATCTCACCTTTTCAAACTGTCTACTTGCTTCTAAACGTAAGAGGACAGTGTTTATGTTTATGGACAAAAACTGCCGCTATATACAATGTTTACACAGAATGGACATAACTTCACCTTACTGCTCCCAGTACTTGGGCTTATTTCACTGTCCCCTGCCTTTATTTATTGTTTTTTTTTATTGTATCGTAAATTGTCTTGCGTATTTATTGTATTGTCAAGTATTTATTGTAAATCGTCTTGCTTTTTTTAAATTGTTGCAGACATCACATTTTACTTTTTTTTTATATTTGCAAAACACAGTCAAGTTGTTCAGTGAAAACATTTGAAAATTTTCTTTGTACCTTTTGTCAGTAAAGAAAGGGTTTATGAGAATTAACAAAAAAAAAAAGTAGAGAGAAAAGTCTGTTTTTTACTATATTTTAAAAATTGTCCCAAAAGTTTGGAAAATGGGGTAAAAATATAGAATATCATAAAACAACAGTGATATCATTAATCAGCCACATGGCCCAGCACTATCTCCAGTTATTAGCCTGAATAAATGGCAAGAAATATTGTTTAAAGTTATTCTTTTTCTTGATTTCACACTTCATATTTCAGATTGCAGACATTCAGGGCAGAACTTCCAGAGCCCAGCTGTGTGTCTCTGAAGAACAACATCTCCATGGATCTCCCTCATAATTTCAGTAATGAAAGAATTGGTACAGACCAGAGGTGAGACACTGACACAACATCATGCAACATGGAGGTGATTTACAGCAAGAAGTTCCTCAGGAAGCGTCCTTTTACTTTAACATCTTTACACAATTCCACATTATACAGTGATCTAATATATGACCAGGAGGTTGTAGACTCCTCCTTCAGAAATAAATGGTATTAACAGGGAGTAGTTGACTTTGCTTTTGACTTTGGAAGAACACTGCCATGTGACTTCGACTGCTCTCAAGAACAAATCCATTAGTAATGTGAGGTACTGATGATGAATGATCAGTTCTGGATCACAGACGCCACTCTGCCTCACTCCTGAGGTGTTAAATGGTGCTCCGTCAGTCCAGAAAATGCAGTTCAGTGCTTGGTATTGTGCATGATGACCTTCTGTTCATGTCTCACTGTGCGAACACATTCACTCTTATTGACTAATGCTTTTGGATTTTACACAAATTGTGTTCATTTTGAAGTATCTATCAGTAAAGTGTGCACCTTAAAGTATCTGAATTTGTTCATTAGCTGATGATGTTTCTGAGGCTTACATCCAATTCTTTTGTGTGTCTCCAGATCACATTTTACTATGTATTACACATGGTAGTGGAGTCTAGTAGAATTACTTTTTTTAAAATCTTTAAAGTTCACTATTTACGGGGTAGGTCATGTTTCGTGTTTCTTTACTTTTTCAGTTCAACATAAACAATATCTGTCCAGTTACTGAACAGTCACACTCATTGCGGTCTGCATCAATGTGACACATAGTTACATTTGTGGAGAGGTGCACATTATGCTATGGTATAGGTTCGAGCATATCATGCTACGGCATAAAATCAACTGATTGCTTCCAAGAATGTTCCTGAATAAATGTTTTAAATGTGACAGAGTAAATGCTAAATATTTTACAGTTTAGAGTCTACATCTTATATCTTGTTCTGAAAGGCACTTTCTTTCATTAATTTAGACATTTATTTAATTACAGACAGCATGATCCCAAGATAATTAGCTAAACCGATCTGAGTGGAGACATAACTAACATTGACAAGAAAATGAATGACTGCGTGTATTGAATAGAAATGAGATACTGTTTATGTCTGTGACACTGATGCATTACTGTGTTCTGTAGGAGGAATGTGCTACTCCAGGATGGTTCCAATTGTGGAGTGTGTGAGCAGATTCAGACAGATCCAGTCTCTATCACCTGTGGACACACTTTTTGTAGACAGTGCATCAGGAGCCTTTGGGACCAGTCTGTCCACTCAGGAGACTTGACCTGTCCCTGCTGCAGAAAGAGGTTTAAAACAGGCTCTGTTCAGTTTCCACACACGGAGGAGTCCATGGAGCTGGATGAATACAAACCAGTGGATGATGTCCTGCTCAGTGTCTCAGAGAGAAACAAAATCAGCCTGAAGAACAAGTACGAGAGCTTATTTGAGGGATTCAAAATACAAGAGAATAAAATCCTCCTGAACAGGGTTTACACTCAGCTCTACATCATCGAGGGAGAGAGGGAAGGAGTGAATGAAGAACATGAAGTTTTACAGATTGAGAACAAACCCTGGAAACAAAACCTGACAGATACACCAATAAACTGTTTAGACATATTTAATCCTGTACAGTGTACAATGGGAGAAATGAAAGAAGACGACAACAGAGCTGTGATGGATGAAGATTTGAGACGTGAAGAAGGAGAAGAAGATAAAGATCCACAAGTGGAAAAACTTAAAAGCGTTCTGACTAAAGGCATTGCTGGCATTGGAAAAACTCTCTCTGTGCAGAAGTTCATTCTGGACTGGGCTGAAGGAGAAGCCAATCAGGATATAGAGTTCATGTTTGTACTTCCATTCCGAGAGCTGAACCTGATTAAAGACAAACAGTACAGTTTTCATGGACTTCTGTGTGCCCTCCATCCTGAGCTCCAAGGTCTGGACACAAAGGAATATGACGTGTGTAAAACTGTGTTTATATTTGACGGCCTCGATGAAAGCAGAATTCCACTGAAGTTCTCAGAGTCTGAGAAAGTGTCAGACGTGACCAAGGTGTCTTCAGTGGACGTGTTGATGACAAACCTCATCAAAGGAGACCTGCTTCCCTCTGCTCACATCTGGATAACCTCCAGACCAGCAGCAGCCAATCAGATCCCCTCTCAGTACATCAGCCGTGTGACAGAAATTCAGGGATTCAATGATCCACAGAAGGAGGAGTACTTCAGGAAGAGGATTAGTGACCAACACCAAGCCGACGGTGTCATCTCCCACATTAAGACGACGAGGAGTCTCCACATCATGTGCCACATTCCAGTCTTCTGTTGGATCTCAGCGACTGTGCTTCAGCGAATCATGAAACAAGGGACCACAGAAATCCCTAAAACTCTGACTGCAATGTACTCACACTTCCTGTGCACTCAGACAATCATGAGGGAGGAGAAGTATGGGGAGGAAGATGAGAGAGGAACTCTACAGGAACTCCTGAGATCCAACAGGAACATGTTTCTGAAACTGTCTGAACTGGCTTTCAAACAGCTGATGAAGGGCAATGTGATGTTCTATGAAGACAACCTGAGAGAGTGTGGGATTGATGTCACTGAGGCCTCAGTGTACTCTGGGATTTGCACTGAGATCTTTAGGGAGGAGTCTGTGCTTTACCAGAGGAGGGTTTACTGCTTTGTGCATATGAGCTTTCAGGAGTTCCTGGCTGCTTTCTATGTGTTTCATTGCTATGTGAGCAACAACATGGAGGAACTGCAGCTTCTGAAGCTGAAAAACATGAAGTGGTCTGACAGTGTTTCACTGGACGAGCTGCTGAAAGCAGCTGTGCGTACAGCTTTAAAGAGTAAGACTGGACACCTGGATCTGTTTCTCCGTTTTCTGTTGGGCATCTCACTGGAGTCCAATCAACAACTCCTGCAGGACCTACTCTCACACACAGTGAGCAGCTCTGAGAGCATCAAGAAAACAGTTCAGTACATCAAATGTGTAATACAAAGAGAGGACCTTTCTTCTGACAGATCTATCAACCTGTTCCTCTGTCTCACTGAAATGAATCACTCCTCTTTATCCAGTAAAATCCAGGAGTATCTCAAATCAGAGAAACACTCAGAAAATAAACTGTCTACTGGAGAGTGTTTAGCGTTAGCCTACATGCTTGTGAACTCAGACGAGGTGCTGGATGAACTGGACTTGAGGAAATACAAAACCACTGAGAAGGGTTATTGGAGACTGATCCCAGCTGTGAGCAACTGCAGAAAGGCCGTGTGAGTGTTGTGTGACAGTGAATGTATTTTAATATTTCAGTGCTGATGCTGAATTAGACAAACTTCCAGACTGGTTTTGGGTGAGTATCTAAAAACTGTGTACTGTGTTTACTTCACCCTGCAGATTGTCTGGCTTTAATCTGTCCAAGAATACCTATGAGAGTCTCTGCTCTTTTCTGAAATCACCAAACTCACCCCTGAAAGAGCTGGACCTCAGTCACACTGACCTGCAGGATTCAGGAGTGAAGCTGATCTCCGAGGCACTAAGGAGTTCACACTGTAAACTGGAGACACTCAGGTCAGTTCTGTCGGTTTCAGACTTGATTTTTATGCTTCACCAACATTAAATTTGTCATTTAACATTTTATTTAGAGGATACAATGTTGTGCCCCACACTATTTTGTAAGATGCATCTAGAGGTATGAAGGGATGAGTGTAACGTGGAATGTGTGGTGTAACGTGGAAGTGAGGGAACAACAGAATGCTCTTTTCAGCTTTTATCTAAAGCGAAGTACAAGGTACAATAAAGCAGCAGTAGTGGAATGTTTAAGAATACAACAATGCAAATGTAGTTGTAGCAGTGATATGAGAAGTAGAAGACAATGAAAAATCTCAAATGCTAAAACCTACCAACTACTACTGGGTGTACTGTGGATGGTGCCAAAGAAAAGATTTAAACAAAAGTTTCCTAACAAATAAAATTAACCTGCCCCAAAAATACAAATGTGGCACTCACCCCTTACCTAGTGTGTGTATATACAGGGTTTGTCCTACCATGGAATGTATATGTGCCCACACCAGTGGTGGTGGTAGAGAGATTTAACAAGGGAAGAGCAATCCACAGATTTAAAATGGCTGAAGTAAAGCTAGGCTAAAGTAAAGTTAGCAGCACCACAACTAAACCTCGAGCTAGCAGCAAAGATCATCAAACAAAATAGCAGCAACATCTGTAAACATAAGCTAGCAGCAACAAGCCTCAAACCATAAGTTAGCGGCATTCAAGTATCACACAGGTAAAAACTGCTGGAGTAACAGTCAACAGCAGACTATCCCCATGGTGATATTATCAGTCATACAGGCTATGAACCAGAGCAGAGGTTTATTATTATAGTGATATACAGACACTGACTCTTTGGTTTTTATCTTTTAATGTTCTACACAGAGTCTGATCAGTGTAATGTAAAAGATCAGACTGAACTTTGTTATTCCTAAAGTTATCTTGTTATTTGAGGCATTTCTCTTCAGCTGCTCTAAGAGGTTTCTGTGAAGCTTCAGTTCTGTTCTGTTAAACTGTGTGTTTTAATGTTTAAATGAAGCATTTTCTCCCCCTACTGGAGGAAAGATGAGTTGCAGTGGGATTTTTTAGTTTGTTTTTGTTGTTGTTTGTTTGTTTCTCCTCTAAATGAAATCAACATGTCTTTCTTAATTCTTTCAGAAATGTTCCTGTAACTATTCAGTGAGTAATGTCCTCTCTCTTTACAGACTAACTGGGTGTAAACTTGGGGGAAAGTCTTGTGAAGATCTGGGCTCAGTTTTACTGGTGAACTCCTCCCTGAAAGAACTGGACCTCAGTAACAATGACCTGCAGGATTCAGGAGTGGAGAAGCTCTCTGCTGCACTGAAGAGTTCACTCTGTAAACTGGAAACTGTAGTGTATTGGGCAATGTTTTGAACTTTGTGGCTATCCGTAGTGCCGTTCAGAGAGAGTAAAAGATGATGGGTAATGTAGTCTGGCGCGCTGGTCGGAACGGGTTGAAGGAGAGCTGGTGTACGTTTTGTTTCCTACTGCAGTAAAAAGATTATTCGTTCTTCCGTCTCTGTGTGGGTTCATTTTTGTTGTGGATATAACATAAAACTGGCGACGAGGATCGACGAACTTGTGCTGCACTCTGCTGCTATCGTCACTGAGTGAAACTTGTCGACTGGAGCTGTGAGTGGCTGCCGCTAGCTGCATAGGTACGAGACAGAGACTCGCCTGTGTTTTGCGGGTGAGAAAGAAAGTAACAAAAACGGAACAGAAAGAAAATGGCTGTGTTAACTGGAGCTTTTGGACCATTTGAGGAGTCAGTGGAGACTTGGGGAGCTTACACTGAGAGATTTGAATTCTTTGTAGCAGCAAACAGCATCAAAGATGAAGTGAAGGTTGCAACTTTCCTCACAGTGATGGGAGCAAAGGTATTTAGCCTGCTGAGGAGTTTAGTCCAGCCACAGAAACCAGGTACTCTTTCATACACCAACATTGTTAAAGTTCTAGACGCACACTTCTCACCCAAGCCACTGCAAATTGCAGAGAGGTTTAGGTTTCACAAGCGGAACCAAGAAGATGGGGAAACCATTGCACAGTATGTTGCAGTACTGAAGAGGCTTAGTGAACACTGTGATTTTAAAGATAATCTGGATGATGCTCTACGTGACCGGTTAGTGTGTGGGTTGAGAAGTGAGGCAATACAGAAGCGGTTGCTCACAGAAGCTGGCCTAACTCTAAAGACAGCTATTGAAATAGCATTGTCAATGGAATTGGTGGCAAAAGAGGCACAAGAGCTAGGTGCTTCAGCCAGAGTGCATAATGTGACAGCTGGACATGATAGGCCGACGACAAAGCAGTGTTATCGGTGTGGTAAAACAGGCCATTTACCTACTGGGTGCTGGGCAAAAGAGCTCATTTGCCATAAATGTGACAAAAAGGGCCATGTTGAACGAGCCTGCATGAGTTCTAAGCACAAGAGTGGAACTCGTCAGAATAAAACTGAGAGTGGGAAACAAGCAAATTTCCATTACAAAAAGAAAAATGTGCACTGTGTAAGAGAGACACCAGTAAATAGCAGTGAAAGCGACACGGAGAATGCGCTGCCCATAAAAATACTGACAGTAAAGGGGGGCTCTGCAGCCTATGGCACCACAGTTCTAATAGAAGGGCATCCCATAAGGATGGAAATTGATACAGGAGCTGCTGTCTCACTAATATCAGAGACACTTTATACAGAGAAGCTACACCATGTAAAACTGAAACATTCCAATATCCAGTTAAAGACCTACACGGGTGAGACAGTACCACTGCTTGGCAAAGCTCAAGTTAAAGTAGAGCTAAATGGACAGGAAGCAATTCTGTTGCTCTATGTGGTCAAGGGGGACAATCCAGCACTTTTAGGAAGGCCTTGGCTAGAGAAATTGCGGTTGGACTGGTTAAAAGTACAATCAATATCAACTGAAAAATCTAGCTTGACAACAGTGCTAAAGCGACACAGCTCGGTGTTCAAAGATGAACTGGGGTGCATGAAAGACATGAAGGTGAGACTCCAAGTAAATCCAAATCATCAGCCAAGGTTTCTTAAAGCAAGAAGTGTTCCATATGCTCTCAAGCCAAAGGTTGATGCTGATATTAACCGTCTGTTGGAACAAGGTGTGATTGTACCTGTTTCCCACAGCGACTGGGCCACCCCTGTGGTTCCAGTCCTAAAACGAGATGGTTCAGTTCGTTTGTGTGGAGATTTTAAGGTTACTGTTAATCCAGCGCTAGTAACTGAACAGTACCCCCTGCCTGTAATTGAAGATCTCTTTGCTGGGCTGACTGGTGGCAAGAAATTTAGCAAAATTGATCTCTGTCAAGCATACCTACAAATGCATGTGGACGAAAGCTCTCAGAAGTATCTCACAATTTCAACCCATAGAGGATTGTTTAGATACCTCAGATTACCATTTGGTATTACTTCAGCACCAGCACTATTCCAACGGGCCATGGACCAGATTCTAAGTGGTCTTCCAGGGGTACAGTGTTACCTTGATGACATTTTAGTTACTGGACGTAATGACACAGAGCACATAAACAACCTGGACAGAGTACTGGGGCGACTTGAAGAGTATGGTCTACGTGTACGGGAAGACAAGTGCGACTTTTTCAAGTCTTCAGTGGAATATTTAGGCCATGTCATTGATGCTGATGGCCTACATACTGCCCCATCAAAGCTGAAAGCAATTTTGGATGCTCCTGTCCCAGAGAACGTCAGCCAACTTAGGTCGTTCCTGGGTCTTCTGAACTATTATGGGCGATTCATACCCCAGTTGGCTACCTTATTGAAACCAATGTATGAATTGTTGTGTGATGGCAAAACATGGAAATGGTCCAAAGAGTGTGATAGGGCTTTCAACAAAGCAAAAGCCGCACTCACAAATGAGACAGTACTGACACACTTTGATCCCTCTTTGCCCCTTCAGCTGGCGTGTGATGCATCTCCATATGGGATTGGGGCTGTAGTGTCTCATATCTTACCAACTGGAGAAGAGAGACCAATTGCCTTTGCATCAAGAACTCTGAGTAAGGCAGAGACAAAATACCCTCAGATCGAAAAAGAGGCACTTGGAATAATTTTTGGTGTGAAGAAATTTCACACTTACATCTTTGGACGCAAATTCACTCTGTTAACAGACCATCGTCCACTTACATCCATTTTTGGTTCACACAAGGGTTTGCCAACACTCGCTGCAAGCAGACTTCAACGCTGGGCACTTATCCTTAGCGCTCATGACTATGAGATTAAATACCGGAAATCATCAGCTCATGGAAATGCAGATGGTTTGTCGAGACTTCCATTGCCTGATTGTCCGCAGCACATGGACCAGAACATCTTTTACTTTCAAATGGTGGACAACACACCTGTCACTGCTCACCAGGTCAAACAAGCGACCAGAACAGACCCTGTACTGTCAAAAGTACTTGACTGTCTAATGCGAGGGCAGTCACTGCAAACTCTGGCAGCTGTACCTGAGTTCCAACCTTACTTTTCACGGGGGAAGGAGTTAACAGTCACCTCTGGATGTTTGCTGTGGGGCATGCGTGTGATAATTCCACACAAACTGAGAAGACCAGTGTTAAAAGAGCTGCATTCTGGACACTGTGGCATTGTCCGTATGAAGGAGCTGGCACGTAGCTATTTTTGGTGGCCTGGACTGGATAGGGAAATTGAGGAAACTGCCAAATCATGTCCATCATGTCAGTCAGTTCGAAATATGCCAAGCCCTTCTCCACTACATCCATGGGAGTGGCCAGCAAATCCATGGCAACGTGTGCATCTTGATTTTGCAGGGCCAGTAGAGGGTGCTATGTTGTTAGTAGCTGTAGATGCCCATTCTAAATGGCCTGAAGTCTCAGTCATGCCTACAATCACTTCTGAGGCCACAATTCAAGTTCTGAGGGAAATGTTTGGACGGTTTGGGCTACCAGAACAAGTGGTTACTGATAATGGCCCATCATTCGTGTCTAGAGAAATGGAGGAGTTTCTACAGAATAATGGCATCAACCACATCCTCTCAAGTCCTTATCATCCATCCACGAATGGGCTAGCTGAGAGAATGATCCAGACCATAAAACATGCGCTGAAATCATCAAAACATGAAGCTCCTCTCAAGCAGCGTCTAAATACTTTCCTGCTAAAATATCGCAACACCCCTCACGCATCCACTGGAGCATCTCCTGCAGGTCTACTCATGAAACGACAGCTTCGCACACGACTTGATTTGCTGAGGCCCACACCTACCAAAACACATGTCCACAACAAACAACAAAGCCAGGTCATCCAACGCAGCAAGTGTTCTAAAGACCGACACTTCTCTGAGGGAGATCATGTCCTTGCTCGCAATTACTGCACAAAAGAGAAGTGGGTTCCTGCAGTTGTTCTTCAAAGGTCTGGACCTGTTTCATACAAGGTTGGCACTCAGGACAACCAAGTTTGGCGGAGACATGTTGAGCAGTTGCTTCCAAGTCAATCTGCTGGAACTTCAGTGGCAGAGGACTTGGATCTAGTTTTAGCTAGTGAACTGTCAAACCCGAATATGTCAAAGACATCTTCTGTTCCCTCTCCACAAGCTTCCGCTGTCTCTGTTGCTCCATGTGAAACTCCTGCTCTAAGAAGAAATCCACAGAGGACCAGAAATCCACCTGATCGTCTTGATTTGTAAAAAAAAAAAAAAAAAAAAAAAAAAAAAGAGCAACCCACAAGGATAGGGGCAGAATAATCCCCTGGGTTTAGTAGGGAGTAGAGGCAGTCTACCCTCTCTCCCACATAAGAGACTTTGTTCTGCTGTTCTGTTGTTAATGTGTATACAAGTGCATAACTAATGTTTGTACCTTTATCATTTAAGGGGGAAGGAGATATGTAGTGTATTGGGCAATGTTTTGAACTTTGTGGCTATCCGTAGTGCCGTTCAGAGAGAGTAAAAGATGATGGGTAATGTAGTCTGGCGCGCTGGTCGGAACGGGTTGAAGGAGAGCTGGTGTACGTTTTGTTTCCTACTGCAGTAAACAGATTATTCGTTCTTCCGTCTCTGTGTGGGTTCATTTTTGTTGTGGATATAACAGAAACACTCAGGTCAGAGTTCTGGGGTTTTATTCTTCATTTTCTATTCTTCACAAACATGACTTTAAACATTAAAAAATGTAAGCTCTAGTATAAAATATTAAGGAAAAGACTGGATTACTAGAATATAATTTACATAATGCAATATTTAATGTATGATGTGCAATTAATTGTCATTGTATAACATACAGTGAAATGTGTCCTCTGCATTTAACCCATCTGTGGTACACACACACACACACACACACTAGTGCACTAGGGGCTGTGTACACACAACCAAAGCGTTTGGGGTTTAGTGCCTTGCTCAAGGACACTTCAGCCATGGATGTTCCTGCTGGACCTGGGGATTGAACCAGCAACCTTCCGGTACCAAGCCCGGTCTGTAACCATTAGCCAAGGCTACACTCCATTGGGATTAAAACACAACACAAGTACTTTTTAATGTGTATCTGTGTCTGTAAAAGGAAACATATGGCGTCACATCAATGTCAAAAATAGAGGACGCAGTAACACCAGGTTAAATCTGTACCTTTTTTATATTGTGTTAGTTAATCGCAAATGTGAAACCAATGAGCACAGAGAGAGAGAGAGAGTGGGGAGAGAGAAATTGCGCTCACACACATCATAATCTGACTCTCAAACTGTCTGTTTTTTAAATATCAAATGATTTTTACCCTCAACATAACCACAACAGGCAGGTCATGGTATAGACACCTTTACTGGATAAATGTCTGTATATTTACTTCTAGTAATAACCCCTCTGTGGGACAGTGTTGTGATAATGTTGTGTTGTGATTTGATTTCGTTTCTATTGAGTGAGGTTTTGAACAGACTCTAAAATGTTTTTGATTCATGAAAACAAACATCCAGGTCTTTTTATTAATTATGGTAAGGTTTTTAAACTTTTTTTAAATAAGTTTTACCTTTAGATTTTAACCTGTTTTATACTGAAGTGTTTTTGTAAATTAAACTGAATTTGATGTTTGATTCTAAACAGCAGCTTGCTTTGCTCTGAGTAAATACCACATCTCTCACTTTACCTCTCTCTCTCTCTCTCTCTCTCTCTTTAGATTGTCTGGTTGTTTAGTTAAAATGGAAGGCTGTGCTTTTCTGGCTTCAGCTCTGAGCTCAAACCCCTCACACCTGAAAGAACTGGATCTGAGCTACAATCACCCAGGAGACACAGGAGTGAAGCTGCTCTCTGTTAAACTGCAGGATCCACACTGCAGACTGGACACACTCAGGTACAAACAGCTTTCTGTATTTGTGTATGTTCAGTTACTGATGTCTTCTGCTGTTACTGTATTTCTATATCAATCAATCAATCAAATTTTATTTATATAGCGCTTTTCACAACAGAAAGTTGTCACAAAGCAGCTTTACAGAGATCCGGGTCCAAGACTCCTATGAGCGAGCCAGGGGCAACAGTGGCAAGGAAAAACTCCCTCAGTACACAAGGAAGAAACCTTGGAAAGAACCAAGACTCATACTCATGGTGGTTACTAGAAAGCTAACTAAAAAAGCTGTAGCTATGGTCGTATGACAGGGTTAATACAGACCAGTGATAATATGAAAACTAGCTCGAACACTAATAGAGAAGGAGTATTAGTCACTATTCCAGAGTGATGGGGGTGTCAGGGTCAGACGGGAAGTGGATGAAGTTTATGGCCTCGTCAAGCACCGTGCCCCCGTACAAGCCTCTGGAGGATGTGTTATGATCTGGGGCTCTTCAGTGGCTCAGGTCTAGACTCAGCAGTGTTATGATCTGGGGGTCTTCAGTGGGTCAGGTCTAGACTCAGCAGTGTTATGATCTGGGGGTCTTCAGTGGGTCAGGTCTAGACTCAGCAGTGTTATGATCTGGGGGTCTTCAGTGGGTCAGGTCTAGACTCAGCAGTGTTATGATCTGGGGGTCTTCAGTGGGTCAGGTGTAGACTCAGCAGTGCTGTGTGGCAGTAAAATGAAGTCCACTGAGGACCTGAATGGACTGAATGACCAGGTCGTCCCAGCAGGGGATTGTTCCAAGACGACACCAAGATTCATCAGGCTCAGATTGTGAAAGAGTGAGGAATCATTTTCACACATGAACTGACCACCTCAGAGTCCTGACCTGAACCCACTGAGAGTCTTTGGGACGTGCTGGAGAAGACTTTATGGAGTGGTCCGACTCTCCCGTCGTCAATACAAGATCTCCACCAAAATTGAAGGCAGCTCTGGAGGAAATAAATGTTGTGGTGTTGTAGAAGGTTGTAGAAACAGAGCCATGGTGAATGTGGAGCATAATCAATGCTAAAGGTGGTCCAGTGAAATATTAGAGTGTGAGAGTTGTGTTGGTCGGGCAGTGTAGGGGTCTGTGATGAAATGGTCAGTGAGAGCAGGTACAAAGCAGAAGAACCTAATAAATGAGCAGCTGAGTGTAGCTCTAGAAAGGGTTTAATGGAGCAGTTGTAGAAGAGCGACTCTGCTGCATTATTCTGTGTTGAAGGTTGAGAGGAACAGAGGGAAATGGAGGAAATGAACTGTGTGTGTGTGTGTGTGTGTGTTGTAAATTGGAGCATGGAGGAGAGATCAGGATGAAACCAGGACCAAGAAAATGTAGGTTTTCTCTCTCTCTCTCTCTCTCTCTCTCGCTCCCTCTTCCTACTTCATGCTCTTTTGCTTTTCTGTTTCACTTTCACTTTTCTCTCCTGCTCTTTCTCTTTACATTCGTTGTGTATCATTTTGTGTTGTTTGTGTATTGTGTAGGTACCACTTTATAAATGTTTTAAATTCTGTTTATTAATAGTTATGTTGTTAACACATTAATAATCAGTTATAACACAGATATAAAGGGCAACAGTGACCTGTTGTTTGCCAAAAAGTGAACCCACATCCATCTACAGTTAAACCTCAGATCTTGCCGAATACTGACCTCACTGTGTCTCCTCCATCAGTCAACATTAACCCCGTCAGCTCCAGCACATATTTGTTAATGAGTTTAACTCTTTAATGAATTACCCACCACCAGAGTGTCTTTTTCTACTTTAATGATAATGTGGTGAACCTTAACATGTGAAATGACTAAACTCACATTCTCAGGTCTGAGCTTATTCTTTACCTCCACATTTTCACTAAATTCTCTCACACTTTCAGTATTAGACACAAAAGAGTTCACTGTCACACTTCCTTTCTCTGTGTTACAAAGGATTATTAATCACTTTTAAAGTGTTCAGTGTAATTAATAATCATGTAATAACAGGCTTTTAAGCCATTTAGAAACCTTTTAGTTTATTTTTATTTTAAAGTGGCAATGTGTGCGTCGTGCTTGTGCTTGTCTGTGTATCGTGCTTGTGAGTGTGTGTGCGTCGCGCTTGTGAGTGTGTCGCTTTTGTGTGTGCGTCGCGCTTGTGAGTGTGTGTGTCATGCTTGTGTATGCGTCTTGCTTGTGATTGTGTGTGTGTGTGTGTCGTGCTTGTGAGTGTGTGTGTGTTGTGTGTCTGATTGTGTGGTGTGTATCTTGTGTGCAGATGCCTGTGAGCTCACACTGGACCCAAACACAGTGAACACACGCCTCTCTCTCTCTGAGGGGAACAGGAAGGTGAAGTGTGTGTGGGAGAAAGAGTCGTACCCTGATCATCCAGAGAGATTCAGTGACTGGGAGCAGGTTCTGTGCAGAGAGAGTCTGACTGGACGCTGTTACTGGGAAACTGAGTGGAGTGGGGAAGGGGTTAATATTTCAGTGGCATATAAATCAATCAGGAGAAAAGGAGTCAGTGCTGACTGTGGGTTTGGAGCAAATGAAAAGTCCTGGAGTCTGTTCTGCTCTAATAACAGTTACTCTGTCCGTCACAATAAGAACAGAACTGATCTCCCTCCTCCTCCCTCCAGCTCTAACAGAGTAGGAGTGTATGTGGACTGTCCGACCGGCACTCTGTCCTTCTACAGCGTCTCCACTGACACACACACACTCACACACTTACACACACTCACCACCACATTCACTGAACCCCTCTGTGCTGGGTTTTATCTTTTTTCACACTCCTCAGTGAGTTTGTGTCAGATAAAATAGTGCTGTGTGTGATCTATTGTTTTGATTGGTCTTTTCTGTCAAACGAGCTGCTGCTTTAAAATGTGAGGAGAATCACAAAAGACGATGAAACAGAAATGAAGCTCAGTTTGTAAAAGAAAGCGAGCAGAGAGACTCTTCAGGGACAAAACAGTGATAAAACCTGGATCTGAGTGAACACTACACCCCTGCACTTCTCTCTCTTTTATATCCCTGATGTAAACATAAATATTTAGTTTTCAAACGACGCCAAACACAATGTAAGTGTGGGCTAACACTGAACTGTCTTTGTTCTTGTTAATCTGGTTAATGGTGTAAACTGAGCACAGACAGTGTGTTGATGCTGAGTGGACGGGGGTTAAGAGCTGTGTCTTAAAGCTGAAAGGAAACACAAACATAGGAAAAGATGGGCCTTCTCTAAGAAACTCTTCTCCTTTCTGTGAGATTGGATTCTGGGGGTTTGTTGTGGGGGGAAATGAAAGAGTGATGTTTGTTGGTGGAAAAGAAGAATTCTGAAATATACTTTTATTAAAGTTTAATATTATGAACATTTAATAAATCTCTTAAAAAACAGAAGTCTGTCTTTCTACTGCATCTCCACACACACACACACACTCTGAAGCCCTCTATTCAGGGTGTAGTCTGTGTGATGGTGTCTCCTCAGGGGGTTGGGATGGTTGTGAATATTCAGTGGGGTTGTGTCAGATGGAGCTTCAGTAAATCTTCAACTATCTTCAGGAATCTGTGTAAAATCTGTTTCAAGGTGGTTCCAGTAATGAACTTTATCGTGGAGCTTGTTGAGAACGTGCCAAAGATCTCTGAACTCCTTCAGATGTTAAAAAGCTCCAGAGCTGGGATTTTCAGGGCTGTGAGTTCTGTTCTGAAGCTGAAGACCAGGGCTTCACTTCACTGCTCCTGTAAAGGCACTCTTTAGAGATACGAGGTTCTGACACAACAGCCGTGACACGCCTCCTTTCTATCAGCAGCTTCAGTGCAGTTCATCACAAGTTTGGGTACACCTGAGTACATGGTTGAGTTTCTGAGGTGAAGGAGATGAACACAAAATAAATAAATGAAGAGAAACAATAAACTTGTAGGTGACTGGGGGGCGTCCAAACTTTTCCACTGAACTGAATCTGTGACGTCATCCTTTAATTCTGGCTCTTCTTCCAGACCATGGTCATTTAAGGAGTGTGTGTGTGTGTGTGTGTGTTGGGGGAGGGGAGGGGTGTGTGTCACTGAATGGAGGATGGACGGTGCTCGGAGGGTTACTTTTAAAATGGATTCCGTTAAAAGGCCCCCGTCAAAGTCTGGTTCCTTCCAAGGCTTCTTCCAGACAGGTAGTGTCGCAGTCACACAGCTCCAGGGGCCTGGAGGTTGTGGGTTCAATTCCAGCTCCGGGTGACTGTCTGTGAGGAGTTGGTCTGTTCTCCCCGTGTCCGCGTGGGTTTCCTCCGGGTGCTCCGGTTTCCTCCCACAGTCCAAAAACAAACGTTGCAGGTGGATTGCCTACTTGAAAGTGTCCGTAGGTGTGAGTGTGTCTGTGTTGCCCTGTGAAGGACTGGCGTCCCCTCCAGGGTGTATTCCCGCCTTGCACCCGATGATTCCAGGTAGGCTCTGGACCCCCCGCGACCCTAAATTGGATAAGCGGTTACAGATAATGGATGGATGGATGGATATAATGTATAGTTCTGTGGAATTATAATGCCAGATAATAGAAATATTCCCATGTTTATTATCTATAATTAAAAATTTGTAAACAGGCAAAGCATATTTAATTTCATGAAACTTAATTTAAAGATGGTTTTATAATCCATTAAAAATAAAACGCAACCCCTGTTAAATTATAATGCTAACACACAGTATACGTACAAGTTTTTAATTTCACTCAAACCGATAATACACGGGTGTTCACATTTATTTTCTACAGTGATCTTACTCCACAGTTTGTGAGCAAGAGGAGGGGGGAGCCCGGAATATCCGCTGAATATCTCAAATCAACGTAACTTTACGGACCTGCTACACTCTGTTCTGTGACGACAGCTGTTCTGTGACTGCGGCTGCCACCCCCCGCATGTAACGGTTTTTCCTCAGTCCTCTCTCTCACTCTGTGAGTGTACGGTCTCAGAGGAGACAGGAAGAAGCAGACGAAAGAAGTCAGAAGAGAAACTAGACAAAGCCGCTGGGGTTTGAGACGGTGAGTCTTAATAACATTAAAACATTATAACATTAATGTGAACACTATCCCGCGAGTTAAAGAGAGAGCCCTGTGTTTGTAGCTGTTCTCGGTGGTTTACTCTCAAGTTGGTTCTGTGTTTATTGGTTTGCTGAAATCAAATATAGACCACATCTGAGTTTACAACAAGAGTATTGTTTAGTTTAGAGTCATTTTTAACACAGTTTACGGTTCTATTGAACTGCTTTCGGTTTCAACACTACACCCTTCTTCTTCCTACTGCTGCAGCCAATCAGATTACATTTATTTTTGTTAGTTTTTTAAGCCAATCAGCAACAGGAGCAGTCACCTCAGACAATCATCTTCTTAGTTTCTCTAGAAGAAGGCGGGTTTGTCGCTGCTATTGGTTTAAAGCAGATCAACTGAAAACCCAGCAGTGAACAGCAACGAAACAGAATCGGGGCGCTTTCTGTCAAAAGACAAAGGGGAAAAAACTGCGAAAATACTGCGTTAAAACTTAAAAACTCAGGATTATGTTTTCCTTGGGTACAGTTTTAGCTTACTGTACATGAATCCAAAAAGGGGAAGAAAATCACCGTAAATATCTTCAGACTCTTACAGGGGTTTAGTCTGTGAACCTTCTCTAGATAGAGTTCATCTTTCTAAATGTAGACTTTAACATTTTTAAAGACTTCTCTGGGAGCTTGGGTATTTCATTTCTCTTATCCTTTGGCTTATATACTGTGTTGAATATTTTAGATTCAAATTCAAACTCTTCTCAGACCAGAATAAGTTTATTGATAAGCTTTTTAAATAAGTTTTACTATGTTTCAATCCTCACACTATGGTATAAAGTGAATGAAATCAGTGAATGCTGAGGTGTTCTACCTGCTTTGCGGTCTGTCTGCTCATAGCAAGAGAACTGTTCTTTTTGGGGAGTCTTGACTAGAAGAGGATGGGTTCCTGTTTTGGGTGTTGTTTCATCTGATCAGGTTTTCCTGCCATATGAAAACACTTTGTTTTGGATATTCAGACTTTATGACAAATTACAGGAAGTTGAGTCAGTACAAAAGACAGAGATGGATGTGAAAGGGCAATTTATTCACCGCCATCACAAAAAATCAACCAAACAAACAAACACAAAACACCTAGAACAGATCTAAAACTGTTTAGATCTGTTTATTTTTTATCTGAAATTCATTTCCATAACCATACGAAGCCAAGTACAAAGTGTGTTATCAGTTAACATCATTTAATTTAAAACATTTATGTGGTTCTGAGTGTTTTAACTTAGATGAGGGAAAAATAACACATCACTTCTCTTCAGTCTCTGACACAGTAACTGTCTTGTTGTGTTGTGTGATACTGTAGTAAACAGAAATACATTTTAAAATTTAAACAACTGTGATTCCCACTGCATTACTTCTGCATTATTCCAAAGTGCACACTAGCGTACTACAAAGGGTATTAAAAATGGTAATGCTTCATTATCAGAAGGGCACTCTGTAGAAGGTCAAGTTCAGTCAGTTGTGGTTTGGGACACAGCATTAATCAGACGCACCAGTGAGTTCAGCCTTTAAAGATGGAACCGAAAATACAAATAAAATGCAGGTAAATAAACAGTTTTAAAAACAAAGGTCTTTAATGAGCTCGATAAAACAAACCTTACTAATCAAATGTACACAACGTTAACAAAAACATGAACTTGGTCCAAGCATGGTCCAGACTTTCAGGTATAAACACACTTTAAAACACAGTTTAAACATTACATTACAGTAATTGCTTCATATGAGCGATGTATGAGATAGTAGATGAAACAGGAGCTCTGTCTGTGTGTCACAAACTCACTGTGTATGTGTTAATGTCACAGGCTGTGTCAGTGCCCTAGTCATTAAGTAATTTGTTGTTTTGTTTTTCTGACATTTCTGCATTAGTCTGAACACACAGTGCACTATTTTCAGTGCCTTCAAACAATCCACAACACACCTCCATCAGCAGCGTACAACCAATGTAACAGAGCAGACAGCGGATTCTCTCTGGCTCTTTTTCTCTCTCTCTCTCTCTCTCTCTCTCTCTCTCTCTCTCTCTCTCTCTCTCTCTCTCTTTGTCACTTTTCTGGTTTTATTGAACTGTTTTAGGGCTGGACAATATTTTTTATCAATATATATATTATAAATTATATAATTTAAAATAAAATTTTAATTTTTAATCAATTTTAAAGTTAGTTTATCAATATTAATATTGATGAAGCCAAGAGGGTGTTGTTTGATGGTAATGTCTTGTTTCTTTCAGTTCTTGGCAGTTTTTTTTGGGCTTTTTTTATTGTTCATATCGATATGAGAATTATCGTATCGACCTAAATTAAGAAATATATTGTGATATAAATTTTGGTTCGTATCGTCCAGCCTTTAATGAGAATATCTTTTCACAGGAAGCAGAGAAGAATGTGCAGTGTCCAGCTTTATCTATAAAGTATAGAAACTTCATGATGGAGACTAACTTCAGCAGCGGAAACAGAACTTCAGACTCAAAGTGCGTTACTTTCTATTACTGATTTTACACATCATTACTTTTTTCCAGTTTTATTGATTCCTGCTACTCACTTGTCAGTGATGTTGATTCCCAGAGGTCCCAGTCGTACGATGCAGCATTTAATTATGGAATATTCGAGGGATAAATAAGAATGTTAAGTTTAAATAAGTAGCACACATTGTCTTAAGCAGATATAGATGTAAGTATTTTTATTCAGTAAGATTACTTGTTCTGCTGCACTGTGGATTAATCTGCTCCTTCTTTTACTAATGATATCACCAGCTTTTGAAAACACACATTCAACCTAATACTAAAAAAACATTGTTTCACGAGAAATGCTTCAACAGTGTGTGGAACGTCCCATCCCTAGTAACAAAGAGCCTTTTAGGTTTTTCTTGAGTGTGTGTGTGCGTGTGTGTGTGTGTGTGTGTTTTAATAATAATACATTTTATTTCTACTGTCACTCAAGGAAACCTTACAGAAAAAAAGTAGACAATAGAATAAATAATAAAGGAACAAAAGAGTAAGCAACATTAAAACAAGTTAGAATAAGACAACACAACTGAGTCAGTCTTAAACAGGTGGGTTTTGAGTGTCGACTTGAATTGTAAATGTGAGTTTATATTCCTTATGTCCGGTGGTAAAGAATTCCAAATCTGGGGAGCAGATCGGCTGAAGGCTCTACTCCCCATGGTAGTGAGACAGGTGGAAGGGACAGTCAGATGAATGGAGAGAGATGATCTGAGGGTGTGAGGGGGAGTAGCAACATGGAGAAGATTGGAAAGATATGGAGGAGAAAAACTGTGGATGGCCTTGAATGTGAGCAGAAGGATTTTGTAATCGATGCGGCACTTGACAAGGACCCAGTGGAGCTTTTAAAGACAGGAGTGATGTGGTGAATGGAGGGGGTTCTAGTGATAATTGTACTATTCATTATATAAAGCTACAAAAATTAACTGACAAAATTTATAAAAATCAGTGATAAAAATAATTGGCAGCAGATTTCATTTTCAAGATTTTATTGATAATTCTTTAGTAACAAAGATATATTTCTCCTTTTAATCAGAGTGTGGCAGAGTGCACGGTGCTTGTTAATGGAGTGTGTGGTGTTTGTGTGTTGTGTTAGTAGTGTGTTTGTGGAGTGTAAAGTGTCTAGCGTAGCTTTAACTCTTCCTTATGTCTCCACTTCACATTTCCAGAGAGCAGACATTCAGAGCAGAATCTCCAGAGCCCAGCTGTGTGTCTCTGAAGAGCAACAACTCAATGGTTCAGCCTCCACAATTCAGCAATGAAAGAATCAGTTCTGATCTGAGGTGAGACATGAACCACATTCTAGTGAGTTTTAGCATGAGTCGCCTCAACCAGCAGCCTTTTAATTTTTTCTTGAGTTTTCTTGTGTGTTTTTGCTGTGTGTTAGTGGAGTGTGCCGTGTTTGTGCAGTGTGTTAGTGCAGTGTGGTGTGTTAGTGGGGTGTGCGGTCTTTGTGGTGTGTGTTAGTGGAGTGTGCAGTTTTTGTGGAGTGTAAAGTGTCTAGCGTAGCTTTAACTCTTCCTTATGTCTCCACTTCACATTTCCAGAGAGCAGACATTCAGAGCAGAATCTCCAGAGCCCAGCTGTGTGTCTCTGAAGAGCAACAAGTCAATGTTTCAGCCTCCACAATTCAGCAATGAAAGAATCAGTCCTGATCTGAGGTGAGACATGAACCACATTTTAGTGAGTTTTAGCATGGCTCGCCTCAACAAGCAGCCTTTTCATTTTTCTTGAGTTTTCTTGTGTGTGTGTGTGCTGTGTTTTTGCTGTGTGTTTGTGGAGTGTGCAGTGTAGTGTGTTACTGGAGTGTGGTGTGTTAGTGGGGTTTGAGGTGTTTTTGTAGAGTTTTAGTGGAGTGTGCAGTGTTTGTGTAGAGTTTTAGTGGAGTGTGCAGTGTTTGTGTAGAGTTTTAGTGGAGTGTGCAGTGTTTGTGTAGTGTTTTAGTGGAGTGTGCAGTGTTTGTGTAGAGTGTTCTGTGTTTGTGGTGCTTTATTGGAGTCTGTTATGTTTTAGTGGAGTGTTCTGTGTTTGTGTTGTCTGTACGTGGAGTTTGCAGTATTGTTGGAGTCTGAAGTGTTTGTGTGATGTGTTGGAGTGTGTGGTGTGTTAGTGGAGTGTTCGGTGTTTGTGGAGTGTATGGTGTGTTAGTGGAATGTGCAGTGTGTGTTGTGTGTTAGTGGAATGTACAGTGTCTGTGTTGTGTACTTGTGGAGTGTGTCGTGTGTTAGTGGAGTGTGCAGTGTCTGTGTGGTGTATTTGTGGAGTGTGTGGTGTGTCAGTGAAGTGTGCAGTGTTTGTGGTGTGTTTGTGGAGTGTGTGGTGTGTTAGTGGTTTGTGCAGTGTCTGTGTGGTAAGGCTACAAAAATTAACTGACAAAATGTATAGAAATCAGTGATAAAAATAATTGGCAGCAGATTTCATTTTCAAGATTTTATTGATAATTCTTTAGTAACAAAGATATATTTCTCCTTTTAATCAGAGTGTGGCAGAGTGCACGGTGCTTGTTAATGGAGTGTGTGGTGTTTGTGTGTTGTGTTAGTAGTGTGTTTGTGGAGTGTAAAGTGTCTAGCGTAGCTTTAACTCTTCCTTATGTCTCCACTTCACATTTCCAGAGAGCAGACGTTCAGAGCAGAATCTCCAGACCCCAGCTGTGTGTCTCTGAAGAGCAACAACTCAATGGTTCAGCCTCCACAATTCAGCAATGAAAGAATCAGTTCTGATCTGAGGTGAGACATGAACCACATTCTAGTGAGTTTTAGCATGAGTCGCCTCAACAAGCAGCCTTTTAATTTTTTCTTGAGTTTTCTTGTGTGTTTTTGCTGTGTGTTAGTGGAGTGTGCCGTGTTTGTGCGGTGTGTTAGTGCAGTGTGGTGTGTTAGTGGGGTGTGCGGTCTTTGTGGTGTGTGTTAGTGGAGTGTGCAGTTTTTGTGGAGTGTAAAGTGTCTAGCGTAGCTTTAACTCTTCCTTATGTCTCCACTTCACATTTCCAGAGAGCAGACATTCAGAGCAGAATCTCCAGAGCCCAGCTGTGTGTCTCTGAAGAGCAACAAGTCAATGTTTCAGCCTCCACAATTCAGCAATGAAAGAATCAGTCCTGATCTGAGGTGAGACATAAACCACATTTTAGTGAGTTTTAGCATGACTCGCCTCAACAAGCAGCCTTTTAAATTTTTCTTGAGTTTTCTTGTGTGTGTGTGTGCTGTGTTTTTGCTGTGTGTTTGTGGAGTGTGCAGTGTAGTGTGTTACTGGAGTGTGGTGTGTTAGTGGGGTTTGAGGTGTTTTTGTAGAGTTTTAGTGGAGTGTGGTGTGTTTGTGAAGAGTTTTAGTGGAGTGTGCAGTGTTTGTGTAGAGTTTTAGTGGAGTGTGCAGTGTTTGTGTAGAGTTTTAGTGGAGTGTGCAGTGTTTGTGTAGAGTTTTAGTGGAATGTGCAGTGTGTGTTGTGTGTTAGTGGAATGTACAGTGTCTGTGTTGTGTATTTGTGGAGTGTGTGGTGTGTTAGTGGAGTGTGCAGTGTCTGTGTGGTGTATTTGTGGAGTGTGTGGTGTGTCAGTGAAGTGTGCAGTGTTTGTGGTGTGTTTGTGGAGTGTGTGGTGTGTTAGTGGTTTGTGCAGTGTCTGTGTGGTAAGGCTACAAAAATTAACTGACAAAATGTATAGAAATCAGTGATAAAAATAATTGGCAGCAGATTTCATTTTCAAGATTTTATTGATAATTCTTTAGTAACACATATATATTTCTCCTTTTAATCAGAGTGTGGCAGAGTGCACGGTGCTTGTTAATGGAGTGTGTGGTGTTTGTGTGTTGTGTTAGTGGTGAGTTTGTGGAGTGTAAAGTGCCTAGCGTAGCTTTAACTCTTCCTTATGTCTACACTTCACATTTCCAGAGAGCAGACATTCAGAGCAGAATCTCCAGAGCCCAGCTGTGTGTCTCTGAAGAGCAACAAGTCAATGTTTCAGCCTCCACAATTCAGCAATGAAAGAATCAGTTCTGATCCGAGGTGAGACATGAACCACATTCTAGTGAGTTTTAGTATGTGCTGTGTTTGTGTGATGTGTTAGTGGAGTGTGCTGTGTTTGTGTGGAGTGTGTGGTGTTTGTGTGGTGTGTTTGTGTAGTGTGTTTGTGGAGTGCGTGGTGTATTATTCGTGTGTTTCTGAGGTAGGTTCAGGAGTCTGATGGCAGTGGGGAAGAAAGAGTTCTTTAACCTAGTGGTCTTGCATGTGACACTTCTGTACCTCTGGCCTGAGGGCAGAAGTGTGAACAGTCCATGCTGGGGGTGGATGGGGTCTTTAAGGATGGAGGCAGCTCTACTGCGGACTCTCTGGTGGTAGATACTTTGCAGAGAGGGTAGTGGAGTCCTGGTGATCTTCTCAGCAGTCTTCACCACTCTCTGCAAGCGTTTTCTGTCCATCACAGTCGTGCTGCTATACCACACGGTGATACAGCTGGTCAGGAGGCTCTTGATGACACAGCTATAAAAAATTTCCGAGGGTTCTGGGTGACATCACAAATTTTCTCAGCCTCCTCAGGAAATACAACCGCTGCTGAGCCTTTTGACCAGCTGCATGGTGTTCAATGTCCATGCAAAGTCCTCACTGATGTGGATGCCCAGGTATTTAAAGCTGCTCACCCTCTCTACTTCAAGCTCCCGAATGAACAGTGGCTGTTGAGGTCTTTTTTTTATTTTTTTATTTTTTTATTTTATTTATTTTTTTTTTTTTTTTTTTTTTTCCTTTTTTCTTCCCTTATATTCACTATCAGCTCCTTCGTCTTGTCTGTGTTGAGGGTGAGGTTGTTGTCCTCACACCATGCTGCCAGCCTGGTCATCTCCCTCCTGTAGGCCTCTTCATCTCCATCAGTGATGTGTCCTATCACTGCAGTGTCATCTGCAAACTTGAGGATGATGTTGTCCTTGTGATAGGTGACACAGTCATGGGTGAACAGGGTGTAGAGGATGGTGCTGAGGACACATCCCTGTGGAAGCCCAATGTAAGTGGTGATACTGGCTGAAGTCCTGTTGCCAACCTGGCAGACTGGGGCCTGCCAGTCAGGAAGTCCAAAAGCCAGTGGCAGAGGGTGGGGTGCAGGCCGAGTGTGGACAGTTTGTGGGTAAGTTTGTGAGGGATGACCGTGTTAAAGGTGGAACTGTAGTCCACAAAGAGCATCCGGACATAGTCTTTATTTTCCAGGTGAGAGAGAGAATAGTGGAAGGCAGCAGCAATGCAATCCGAGGTGGATCTGTTGGCATGGTAGGCGTACTGCAGGGGGTCCAGGGTATCTGGTATACTGCGCTGGATGTGGGTCAGCACCACTCTCTCAAAGCACTTCATAATGGTCGGAGTGAGTGCCACTGGCCTGTAGTCATTCAGACGGGGGGGGGGTTCTTGGGGAGGGGGATGATGGTTTTGGTTTTGTAGCAGGTTGGAATGATGCTCTTGCTGAGGGGCAGGTTGAAAATGGAGGTGAGAACATCAGCTAACTCGATGTGATGTGATAGTGGAGTGTGTGGTATGTGTGCGCTGTTGTCGTGGTGTGTTTGTGGAGTGTGCAGTGTTTGTCGAGTGTATAGTGTTTGTGGAGTGTGTGTGGTGTGTTACTGGAGTGTGGTGTGTTAGTGGAGTGTGCGGTGTTTGGCAAATTAGGCTAACCCTAACACTCAGCTCCACTGCTCCTCCCACACACTCCGCTCCACTGCTCCTCCCACACACTCCGCTCCACTGCTCCTCCCACACACTCAGCTCCACTGCTCCTCCCACACACTCCGCTCCACTGCTCCTCCCACACACTCAGCTCCACTGCTCCTCCCACACACTCCGCTCCACTGCTCCTCCCACACACTCCGCTCCACTGCTCCTCCCACACACTTTGCTCCACTGCTTCTCCCACACACTCGGCTCTACTGCTCCTCCCACAAACTAAGCTCTTCAGCTCTACAAACACAAATGTCTACATAAATATTTATAATAATGCTAGAAATAACCAGACATTGTGAATATACACTCACCGACATTAAGTGATTAAACAAACACAATTTTATGAATTAAACTCTGCACTTAGGGATATTATATTTGTGCTACACCTTCTGTAAAATCAATATCAGATTCTTGATAATCTGACAATTAAAAAAATAAAAATGCCATAGGACATTTACTCCACAGTTCATGTTTCTACATATTCATCATGTCACTTTCTATATTCACAGGACCATTACAAAAATTCCACAGTAAAATTTCTTCATCTTCAGGACATCAATAGTCTGTTATATTGTGTCTTTAATGAGCCTTTTAGATTTTTGAGACACTGGAAAATAAAGAGATAATATCTGCGGAAGGAAGCTAAACGTGTAGTTTTTCCACGGTATGGAAATTGTGTTCTTATTTCTCCATCTAGCGGCGACAGAATGCAACTACTGCACCATTTAAGGCGAAAGAGAAAATCCTAATGAATCGATTGCTCATCCTTGGTGTCCTGGATCTGAATTTTTTGTTACTCATATTCTGGTATCTGAATTTCGTCTTCCGAATCTGAGCAACTTTGAAATAAATTGTTAGAATTTTTTTAAGCTTGTTCAATTCAAGAGAAATTATTTTCAGATGCATAATTGCGAAGCAAAATATTCAGCTACAAATTCAAAGGTGGTAATATTTCAAAAGCCGATGAGACAGATTTGCTTCCAAAGAACTACATTCTAGTGAGTTTTACCATGACAAGCAGCCTTTTAATTTTTTCTTGAATTTTCTTTTGTGTTTGTGTTGTGTTAGTGGAGAGTGCGGTGTTTGTGTGGTGTGTTGTTAGTGTGCGGTGTTTGTGGAGTATGTGGTGTGTTAGTGGAGAGTGCGTTTTTAGCGGAGTGTGCTATGTTTGTGTGGTGTTAGTGGAGTGCGCTGTGTTTGTGGAGAGAAAGGATTTGGCAATTTTTCATGGGTGCAACCCACATACTCAGCTCTACTGCTCATTCCACAAATGCATGTTACTTACAAATGTGTCACCATTTAAAAGGGAAATTAACAGACTTTCCAATGGTATAAGATTCATTGCCAAGAAGCATTGTTACAACAAATAAATAATCTACAAACACACATTTCCTTACTTTTTGTGCTGAGTTTAGTTTATTACAGAGTCCACTACCAGAAACCTCTGCTTTTCAGAGGTAGTTCTAAATCCTCCAGTAATGTATTTCAGGCTTTGTTCTTTGTCTACTGAAGTATGATTGTGAGAATATGTAAATGTACTCATTCACTTTTAGTTTCTAATTCCTCTCCTTTGATGTATTTCAGAATGAGTTTTAAATATTAAAATATTAAGATCAGTTCTAAAGGGAATATGCAAACAGTGAAGTGTTCATTTGTGATTTTTTGTAACATCCTGTGAACAGTACATTACTGAAGTAAAGATGAGAAACAACATTGGTTCCATTTCTTAGCACCTTGTGTCAGGCAGGTGATCCACTTTTCTAAATATGTGACATTGATTTATTTTCTGTAAATACAAATCGTGTTTATTTTCTCAGGTTTAAGTTTCTGTGTCAGTAACACATTACCCTCTGTGCTAAAATGATTATTATTAGATTAAGAAATGGAGAGTAGCTTCTCTTTGGTTGAACTGAGTTGTCAGTAAGTTACTTACTTGTACGAACTTATGTTTAAGTCTTGTTCAAGTTTCAGACTCTCTCACACTTACACATTCTGATTCATCAACTCTTGTATTTCTCCTCTAGCTCTGGGAGGGATGTGCTGCTTCAGGATGGTTCCAGGTGTGGAGTGTGTGAGCAGATTCAGACAGATCCAGGCTCTATCACCTGTGGACACTCTTTTTGTAGACAGTGCATCAGGAGCCTTAGGGACCAGTCTGTTCACTCAGGAGACTTGACCTGTCCCTGCTGCAGAAAGAGGTTTAAAACAGGCTCTGTTCAGTTTCCACACACGGAGGAGTCCATGGAGCTGGAGGAATACAAACCAGTGGATGATGTCCTGCTCAGTGTCTCAGAGAGAAACAAAATCAGCCTGAAGAACAAGTACGAGAGCTTATTTGAGGGATTCAAAACACAAGAGAATAAAATCCTCCTGAACAGGGTTTACACTCAGCTCTACATCATCGAGGGAGAGAGGGAAGGAGTGAATCAGGAACATGAAGTTTTACAGATTGAAAACACACCCTGGAAACAAAACCTGCCAGATACACCAATAAACTGTTTAGACATATTTAACCCTGTACAGTGTACGATGGGAGAAATGGAAGAAGACGACACCAGAGCTGTGATGGATGAAGATGTGAGACGTGAAGAAGATAAAGATCCACAAGTGGAAAATCTTAAAAGTGTTCTGACTAAAGGCATTGCTGGCATTGGAAAAACTGTCTCTGTGCAGAAGTTCATTCTGGACTGGGCTGAAGGAAAAGCCAATCAGGATATAGAGTTCATGTTTGTGCTTCCATTCCGAGAGTTGAACCTTATTAAAGACAAACAGTACAGTCTTCATGGACTTCTGTGTGACCTCCATCCTGAGCTCCGAGGTCTGGACACAAAGGAATATGACGTGTGTAAAACTGTGTTCATATTTGACGGCCTCGATGAAAGCAGAATTCCACTGAAGTTCTCAGAGTGTGAGAAAGTGTCAGACGTGACCAAGGTGTCTTCAGTGGACGTGTTGATGACAAACCTCATCAAAGGAGACCTGCTTCCCTCTGCTCACATCTGGATAACCTCCAGACCAGCAGCAGCCAATCAGATCCCCTCTCAGTACATCAGCCGTGTGACAGAAATTCAGGGATTCAATGATCCACAGAAGGAGGAGTACTTCAGGAAGAGGATTAGTGACCAACACCAAGCCGACAGTGTCATCTCCCACATTAAGACGACGAGGAGTCTCCACATCATGTGCCACATTCCAGTCTTCTGCTGGATCTCAGCGACTGTGCTTCAGCGAATCATGAAACAAGGGACCACAGAAATCCCTAAAACTCTGACTGCAATGTACTCACACTTCCTGTGCACTCAGACAATCATGAGGAAGGAGAAGTATGAGGAGGAAGATGAGAGAGGAACTCTACAGGAACACCTGAGATGCAACAGGAGCATGTTTCTGAAACTGTCTGAACTGGCTTTCAAACAGCTGATGAAGGGCAATGTGATGTTCTATGAAGACGACCTGAGAGAGTGTGGGATTGATGCCACTGAGGCCTCAGTGTACTCTGGGATTTGCACTGAGATCTTTAGGGAGGAGTCTGTGCTTTACCAGAGGAAGGTTTACTGCTTTGTGCATCTGAGCTTTCAGGAGTTCCTGGCTGCTTTCTATGTGTTTCACTGCTGTGTGAACAACAACACGGAGGAACTGCAGCTTCTGAAGCCGAAAAACATGAAGTGGTCTGACAGTGTTTCACTGGACGAGCTGCTGAAGGGAGCTGTGCGTACAGCTTTAAAGAGTAAGACTGGACACCTGGATCTGTTTCTCCGTTTTCTGTTGGGCATCTCACTGGAGTCCAATCAACAACTCCTGCAGGACCTACTGACACACACAGTGAGCAGCTCTGAGAGCATCAAGAAAGCAGTTCAGTTCATCAAACGCATAATAACATCAGAGGATCTTCCTTCTGACAGATCTATCAATCTGTTCCTCTGTCTCACTGAAATGGATCATTCCTCTTTATCCAGTAAAATCCAGGAGTATCTCAAATCAGAGAAAGGCTCAGATAAGAGACTGTCTACTGGAGAGTGTTTAGCGTTAGCCTACATGCTCGTGAACTCAGATGAGGTGCTGGATGAACTGGACTTGAGGAAGTACAACACCACTGAGAAGGGTTATTGGAGACTGATCCCAGCTGTGAGCAATTGCAGAAAGGCAGTGTGAGTGTTGTGTCTCAGTGAATTTATTTTAATATTTCAGTGCTGATGCTGAAGGAGACACATTTCTAGATTGGTTTTGGGGCAGGGTCTAAAATGTTACACAACAAAGTTCTGCAGTAAATTCACCTCAGTGTGTACATTAGGGATGTTCAGTGTAGGTGTGATATGAATCACAATTCCAAAATGAACATTTACTCTCTCTTTTTCTCTCTGAAATTCACATCTGTATTTACTTCACATTGCAGATTGCCTTGCTGTAAGCTGTTGATGAATTCCTGTGAAAGTCTCTGCTCTGTTCTGAAATCACCAAACTCACCCCTGAAAGAGCTGGACCTCATTAACACTGAGCTGCAGGATTCAGGAGTGAAGCTGATCTCTGAGGCACTGAAGAGTTCACACTGTAAACTGGAGACACTCAGGTGAGATTTCTGTGATTTCATTCCTGAATGGAAATAAGTTAAGACTGTTTTGATGGGTCTTTGATTTCAGCGGAAATGAGCTAAAGGGGAACATGTCCATACGTCTTAAAAAGCATTGACAACTCAGTGTGTATCTATATTTCTATTGTTTTGTTTGTTTAGTGTGTTCAGTGATTCTACGTACATTCAGAAAAGGGAAAAGGAAAACAGATTCACAGATATGTTTTGGCTCATTTATTCAGACAGGTGTAATGTTCCCAGTGCTTCATTTGCATTTCTCTAAATAGATTCTGTGATGGAGCACACCACCATATTTTTTCTGTGAAAGGTATTGGATCTCAAAAATGATGTTTAGAGGAAAAAGTACCTAATGCAACAAAGTAGTCACAACTGTAGGGACAGGATAGATTATCAGGGGGACCTTGGAAAGAACCATTTTCACAAACTCCCTGCAGCCCCCCAGCCTTTCTTCTTGTTCCTCATTTAAAGTACAGCACGGGGAGACAGCTGTGGTCTGGGAAATAGACTTGGGACTGGAAGGTTTGGCCTGAAATAATTATATTATAAAACATATTGTCCAAACATCTATCAATTCTGTGTTACTGAAATAATCATTTATTTTTCTTTCCATTAAAACTGTTTGTAAGGCGCCTTTCATCTGTTTGGAAATTATATCCTTAAATATATCGACAGGGGAAGCACAAGAATGTCTGCCTTCACTTTACTGAAATATTAGTGATGCTTCTGTGACGAGTGCATCGCAGTGCAGTAGCGGTCCAGCAAAACTAGACTTGCCTTTTTCCCGTTCTCTCCACTGGTGAAAGGTAATGTAATGGAAATTCAGATTAAATTTTAGAGCAGAACAGAAGCCACTTTGTTCAATAACTAGGAGAAAAAAGAAGTTTTATAAATCATGCTTAACGTACCAGGAACTTAACGTAACAGGGTGAAAGAGGAAGGTGGGGTCTCAGGTGACTTTAAATGTTAGTGTCTGCCCACTTTAGTATAAATTGATTTGTACACTTTAATTATTAATCCACAACTGAACACTGTGTGGTTATTTGAAGTTGTTATGCCACATTAACATCAGTCTGGAGCTGATTCTATCTGCACTTTCCTGAAGGACACACACAAAAAACATTTTGTGAGAAATGAATATATGTAATATTTCTCCATCACTCACTAAGTGTGACATTCGTAGTGCAGTGTAAATATGAAATCAAACCTGCAGATAAAATCAACATCTCTTTCTCAATTCTTTCAGAAATGTTCCTGTAACTATTCAGTGAGTAATGTCCTCTCTCTTTACAGATTAACTGGGTGTAAACTTGGGGAAAAGTCTTGTGAAGATCTGGGCTCAGTTTTACTGGTGAACTCCTCCCTGAAAGAACTGGACCTCAGTAACAATGACCTGCAGGATTCAGGAGTGGAGAAGCTCTCTGCTGCACTGAAGAGTTCACTCTGTAAACTGGAGACACTCAGGTCAGTTCTGTCAGTTCAGACTTGATATTTAATGCTCTTTAACATGACTATCATTATCTTTACAAAAATACATATATTTTTTATATTTGCATAAATCTGATTGGCTAGTCCTACATTGTCTCTTCAATCACTTCAGGACTTCTTTAAACTGTTTTCCACTGCTGGAGTAACGAACAACAGACTGAACACCAGACTTTACATGGTGTTTCCATGGTGATATTATCAGTCATACAGCCTACAAAACAAAACAGAGGTTTATTATTATTGTGATAGGCAGCCAGTGTCACTTTGGTCATTTATAGGGATGTCTTAATCCGATCTCAAAGATCTGTATTGGGTCCGATCACAGCGTTATTTTACTGACCTGTATCTGCTTTATTGAGCTCGATCTTAAGTCTGATACCCTGTTTCCTCTAGGCAGCAAGCTCAGATTCTCTCTTCCTTCTGTAGCATGTGTTGCTATCAGATTTGGCCTGCTGCCTGATTTGGACTGAATATGCACAGAACATTATGCATGTGTAGACTTTGCTGATAGCTCTAAATTGCATTAATTTCTTCTCTGAGGATAATTGTAAATAGACACAGCACTGTTTTGCTGAATGGTGTGTGTCCCTCAGTGTTATTCCGTCATGTTTTGTTTAAACAGAAGACTACCACAACAATATCTTCAGCAGTAAATAAACACATTTTGCAGGGGCTCCAGTTGTTTAAAGCTGTAAAGGACTGTGAGGAATGACTAACTCAGTGTTTATATGTGTTTAAAGATAAAGCTCTCCTCTGCTTTGGAAAACACTCTCTGCTCCTGTAAGCTACATGTGTGAAGTTCTGCGCATGCGCAGTCCAGATCCAGCAGGTCACGCGAATTGAGTAGCCACAGCATGCTTTGTAAATGTGGTGATCTGACTCTACTGGACACCCAAATTGAACCAAGGCCCACCCAGTCAGCCAGAGTTATTCCTTGCGTTTGAGTGTATGTTCACGGACTCACACCTTTCTGACTGTTCTGTACAAACACACATTCCCATGAGTCAGATTCAGAGCAAAAGGGGATGTGATTAGAGTCATCAGCCGTCTCATATTTGGACAATAAAAGCCGTGTTGTGTTTTGGGGATGCGTTTTATCCTGTATTTTTGAGGTGAGACTGAGACCATGATTTGTTTGAGACACACTGCTCTCCCTGAGCTAGAGGAGGGGCAGATTTGCACGGCTCCTAAACAGAGAATGAGCTTTTCGTTGGCTGTCACTTTTATTAAGCCAATCAGCAGCCAGAATTAGCTATCCATCATTTAGTGCTGCAGCCAATGGGGTCACATTCCCACCTACAGGGTTTTGTTTTGCATCTGTGCTGAGAGAAACGGGTCAGTGCTGTAAAAAGATATTACTTATTTTACCACTGTGTCCTAAAGAAACTACATTTCATTTCCCCCTCAACACACCTGTGATGACAATAAAACTGCCAGACTTTTAGAATCAAAGTAATTCTTTATACAGGTGTGTGAGACAAACATAGGAGTCCTAAATAATCAGACTAGTCTGTGTAATTAATATTAAATATGGTAATGAAATGAGGATGAGACTCTTTCAGAACTCTTAAACCGAGGAGATGCTTTTACTTCAGACCTCATTTTAATTAAATGAAAATATAAAGTAGTCATACAGCGGGTCTTCTGCTCACCTCCAAAATTTCTTTCAAATGCCGTTTTACTTTATGACTATTCTATATTTTCATTAAATGAAAAAGACTAGGAGAAAAGAGGAGGTTTGATAAATGGAGCTAAATGTAACAAAGAAAATAAAGTCAGACGGTGAAAGAGGTCCACTGTGATTTCAGAATAACTGTAAATGTTGATGTCTGCACCTACACATCATCAGCTGATTTTTCTCAGGGGAGTGTTTTACTGAAATCAAACACCACACACAACTCAGAACTGACACATTCAGAACTCACACAGGTTCAGTAAAGATTAGTGAATCGTTCAGGTTCTGTACCACATTCACACACCGTCACAAACTGTAGCTGATTCTGACCTCACTTTTCTGAATGACATTAGAGAAATGAGGCAGTTTGTGAGAAAAGAAAACACAGTGAGGTTTCTCCCTCTGTCACTGAGCGTGATGTTCCTAGCCAGGTCAATATATGAAGGAGAACCTATTCATGAAATATTCCTGTAACTATTCAGTGAGTAATGTCCTCTCTCTTTACAGACTAACTGAGTGTAAACTTGGGGAAAGGTCTTGTGAAGATCTGGGCTCAGTTTTACTGGTGAACTCCTCCCTGAAAGAACTGGACCTCAGTAACAATGACCTGCAGGATTCAGGAGTGGAGAAGCTCTCTGCTGGACTGAAGAGTTCACTCTGTAAACTGGAGACACTCAGGTCAGTTCTGTCAGTTCACACTTGATTTTTAATCCTTCAACAACATTAGTTTTATAGAACTTAGCATGTTTATTTAGAGGATACAATATGAAATATTAAGATGAAGTCAGGTGCTGGATTCCTAGATTATAATTCACTACTCACAAAAATCAGATCATCTTCTCCTACATTATCTCTGCTCTCTGAACACATCAGGACTTCTGTAAAGTGTGTCCACTGCTGGAGTAACAGTCAACAGCAGACTCTCCCCATGGTGATATTATCAGTCATACAGGCTAAGAACCAGAGCAGAGGTTTATTATTATAGTGATATACAGACACTGACTCTTTGGTTTTTATCTTTTAATGTGTTCTACACAGAGTCTGATCAGTGTAATGTAAAAGATCAGACTGAACTCTGTTATTCCTAAAAAATTTTTGAGTTTTAAAAATTGATGATATTGTCACAAACAATACGATATGGAACAGCCCTAATCACAAATACTTTATATGTGTATCTCTCCTTCTAGTGTGTTGTGTGTAGTAAAATGTTGATGACGAGGGAATGGCTAAGATTTTCTCCAGTGCGATTAAATTCATTCCAGTTATAGATTCACGGTCCATGTAAAGTATCAGTTCTGTATTTTATCATTTGTGGCTAAATCCAAAAATAGAATATTGTGGGTAAAATTTATTTATTCATATTTTCATTTGGTAAATTAAATAACAGTATAATTTAATATATAATTATTATATTTTGTATAATGGTATTATATTAATAGACTGAATAAATGTTATAGTTTTAAATTATTTTATCTTTTATATTTTAAAAATTTTATTCTTCATTTTCTACTCCTCACAAACATGACTTCATACATTAAAAATAGTTATTTTTAAGGTCTAATATAAAATATAAAGGAAAAGACTGGATTACTAGATTATAATGTAATGTAATATATAATGGATGACGTGCAATTATTTGTCATTGTATAAGGTACAAGGAAATGTGTCCTCCGCATTTAACCCATCTGTGACACACACATAGTGCACTAGGGGCTGTGAACACACAACCAGAGCATTTGAGGTTCAGTGCCTTGCTCAAGGACACTTCAGCCGTGGATGTACCTGCTGGACCTGGGGATTGAACCAGCAACCTTCCGGTACCAAGCCGGGTCTCTAACCATTAGCCAAGGCTACACTCCATTGGGATTAAAACACAACACAAGAACTTTCTGTATGTGTCTGTAAAAGGAAACATATGGTGTCACATCAACGTCAAAAATAGAGGATGCAGTAACACCAGGTGGAATATTTAAATCTGTACCTTTTTAAAATTGTGTAATTCGAGAGAGAGAGAGAGAGAGAGAGAGAGAGAGAGAGAGAGAGAGAGAGAGGAATTGCACTCACACACTGATCATAATCTCATTCTCAAACTGTCTGTTTTTTTGATTCTCAAATGGTGTTTTATCCTCTTCATTTTAAATGTTTTGAAATGGGAGGTTTGTGACAGTTTGGGGGCGGAGTCAGGGCCATTCTTCTCAGTGAATGCTATTGGCTGATGTCTCCTGGTTCTGTGACTGCCTCATACACTGTATATGTCCCTCCTACTGGGAGAAGCTTTCTACAGAAAATACTTCTACTGTAAAATAGGAGACTACACAGTATCTAAAACAATTTTGAGAGTATGTTTCCAAGGCCGTCCCTCAGCGTCTCTGTGCAGTAAGAGCAGGTGAAATATGAAGTAAATGTAGCTAGTGAACAGGACTCCACTCACGAGCTAATCAGTTCTTTAAGCATGTGGAAGTACGACTCAAGCATCGACTCTTGGCAAATGATTCAGAGAATCAGCCTCAATGTCAACTCAATCTAAGATTTCTAACGTCTTCCTGCAGTGAACATCATTTCCACATGTTTATCACATATTACTGTGATCTGAATTCACTGTATACAGTGGAATATGACCTTATCCCAACTCTGTTTATCCATGGTGCTGTCCTGGGGAAAACAGCAGCTCTGCTTCTCCCAGTAGGAGGGACATATACAGTGTATGAGGCAGTCAAAGAACCAGGAGACATCAGCCATTCACTGAGAGAAACTGCCCTGACCCCGCCCCCAAACTGTCACAAACCTCCCATTTGAAAACCTTTAAAAGAATAAAATTAGGATCTTAACTTAAACAGGGAGGTCATAGAATAGAAACCTTTACTGGATTAATGTCTGTATATTTACTTCTAGTAATAACCCCTCTGTGGGACACTGTTGTGATAATGTCGTGTTGTGATTTGATTCCATTTCTATTGAGTGAGGTTTTGAACAGACTCTAAAATGTCTTAGATTTATGAAAACAAACACTTTTTACTTTTTTTTAATAAGTTATACATTTAGATTTTAACCTGTTTGATATTGAAGTGTTTTTGTAAATTAAACAGAATTTGGTGTTTGTTGATTTCATTCTAAACAGCAGCTTGATTTGCTCTGAGTAAATACCACATCTCTCACTTTACTCTCTCTCTCTCTCTCTCTGTCTCTGTAGATTGTCTGGTTGTTTAGTTACAAAGGAAGGCTGTGCTTTTCTGGCTTCAGCCCTGAGCTCAAACCCCTCACACCTGAAAGAACTGGATCTGAGCTACAATCACCCAGGAGACACAGGAGTGAAGCTGCTCTCTGTTAAACTGGAGGATCCACACTGCAGACTGGACACACTCAGGTACAGACAGCTTTCTGTATTTGTGTGTGTTGAGTTACTGATGTCATCTGCTGTTACTGTATTTCTATAAAGCTCTACAGCTCATTGTTCATTCTTCATTTAGCCTCTGCTCTGCTCTAGTAGTATTTAATGGTTAGAGTATCACCTTTCACCGCTCTGTCTCCACTGTTCAGTGTAACTGTTGTCAGGCTGAAGGCTTGTGAGGCACTGAAGTAAAACTAAGCCCCATATAACAGTCTCTTTATGTGGATTGTAGACTGTCTCTAGAACAGTCTTCAGAAATGTACATTCAGTGTTTAGGGAAGTACAGGCATACTCTGGTACAACAGTTCTACGACCTCAATGCTGAAACACTTCAGACTGAAAGATCCTACACTACTGCTGCAACCTGAAACTGAGTTGACTAGTCCATCATTATCTCTGTATTCCTATCATTTCGGGACATCTAAATGGGTTGGGATCAATGGTCAACAGATTAAAGAGCAGACTTTAATACCCAGAGTGGTGTTATCAGTCATACAGGCTACAAACCAGAGCAGAGCTTTATTTATTATAGTGATATACAGCCATTGACTCTTTGGTTATTAATATTTTAATGTTGTCTACAGAGAGTCTGGGGATTGTAATGTAAAAGTTTAGTTGAATCTGTGTTCTTCCTAAAGTTATTCTGTTATTCGGGGCGTTTCAGTTTAGATTCTCTAAGAGTTTTTGTGTTTATCTGTGAAGCTGCAGACCATCAGTTCTGTTCAACTGTGTGTTTTGTTTTTCCTGAATGATCCTGATCCAAGGTCACACAAACACTTGGTGAAGTAGAATGATATAAAATGGACAATAGAACTCATTGCTGTGTTTAACAGTGAAAGTAAGAGCATTTTTCACAGGACTGGGTCTAAACAGCTGTGTGGTCTTTAGAAAACCACTGCTCAGTGTTAGAGATTAATCAGAAAACAAGGCTTCAGTTCACTATGGAGCATAAAGACTGGACTCTGGAGCAGTGGAGAAAGGTCATGTGATCTGATGAGTCCAGACTGACCCTATTCCAAAGCGATAGGGGTGTCAGGGTCAGAAGGAAAGTGGATGAAGTGATGCCCCCGTCATGCACCGTGCCCCCTGTACAAGCCTCTGGAGGCAGTGTTATGATCTGGGGGTCTTCAGTGGGTCAGGTCTAGACTCAGCAGTGTTATGATCTGGGGGTCTTCAGTGGGTCTGGTCTAGACTCAGCAGTGTTATGATCTGGGGGTCTTCAGTGGGTCAGGTCTAGACTCAGCAGTGTTATGATCTGGGGGTCTTCAGTGGGTCAGGTCTAGACTCAGCAGTGTTATGATCTGGGGGTCTTCAGTGGGTCAGGTCTAGACTCAGCAGTGGTGTGTGGCAGTAAAATGAAGTCCACTGAGGACCTGAATGGACTGAATGACCAGGTCGTCACAGCAGTGGATTGTTCCAGGACGACACCAAGATTCATCAGGCTCAGATTGTGAAAGAGTGAGGAATCATTTTCACACATGAACTGACCACCCCAGAGTCCTGACCTGAACTCACTGAGAGTCTTTGGGATGTGCTGGAGAAGACTTTACGGAGTGGTCCGACTCTCCCGTCGTCAATACAACATCTCCACCAAAAATGAAGGCAGCTCTGGAGGAAATAAATGTTGTGGTGTTGTAGAAGGTTGTAGAAACAGAGCCGTGGTGAATGTGGAGCGTATTCAAAGCTAAAGGTGGTCCAGTGAAATATTAGAGTGTGTGAGTTGTTTTGGTCGGGCAGTGTAGGGGTCTGTGATGAAATGGTCAGTGAGAGCAGGTACAAGGCAGAAGAACCTAATAAATGAGCAGATGAGTGTAGGATCTAGAAAGGGTTTAATGGCGCAGTTGTAGAAGAGTGACTCTGCTGCATTATTCTGTGTTGAAGGCTGAGAGGAACAGAGGGAAATGGAGGAAATGAAACACAGAGAAAGAGAGACAGAATATTTCTCTGTGATAAAAAGACAGAGGATGAAACACCACAGATGATGATCTTTCTTCTGTTTCCAAAAATGACATCAATGAATGACGCTGTAATGAAGCTGAATGTGGGGCTCAGAGAGAACAGTGAGAACACACACCACTCAAACACAACCATCAACTCACAACTGTGTGTGTGTGTGTTGTAGGTTGGAGCATGGAGGAGAGATCAGGATCAAACCCGGACCAAGAAAATGTAGGCTCTCTCTCTCTCTCTCTCTCACTTGTTCGTTTTCACTTTTCCTTTTCTCTCCTGCTCTTTCTCTTTACATTCATTGTGTCTCATTTTGTGTTGTTTGTGTGTTGTGTAGGTACCACTTCAGAATAAGACTTCACTTATTAAGGTTTATAATGGTTTAAAGTCTGTTTATTAATAGTTATGTTGTTAACACATTAATAATCAGTTATAAAGGGCACCAGTGACCTGTTGTTTGCCAAATAGTGAACCCACATCCATCTACAGTTAAACCTCAGATCTTGCCGAATACTGACCTCACTGTGTCTCCTCCATCAGTCGACATTAACCCCGTCAGCTCCAGCACATATTTGTTAATGAGTTTAACCCTTTAATGAATTACTTTAATGATAATGTGGTGAACCTTAACATGTGAAATGACTAAACTCACTTTCTCAGGTTTGAGCTTATTCTTTACCTCCACATTTTCACTAAGTTCTCTCACACTTTCAGTATTAGTCACAAAAGAGTTCACTGTCACACTTCCTTTCTCTGTGTTACAAAGGATTATTAATCACTTTTAAAGTGTTCACAGTGTAATTAATAACCATGTAATAACAGGCTTTTAAACCATTTATAAACCTTTATTAGTGTATTCTTGTTTTAATGTGGTACCATTTTATGTCTGATTGTGTGTCGTGTGTCTGATTGTGTGTGGTGTGTCTGATTGTGTGTTGTGTGTCTGATTGTGTGTCATGTGTCTGATTGTGTGGTGTGTATCTTGTTGTGTGCAGATGCCTGTGAGCTCACACTGGACCCAAACACAGTGAACACACTCCTCTCTCTGTCTGAGGGGAACAGAAAGGTGAAGCGTGTGATGGAGAGACAGTCGTATCCTGATCATCCAGAGAGATTCAGTGACTGGGACCAGGTTCTATGCAGAGAGAGTCTGACTGGACACTGTTACTGGGAAACTGAGTGGAGTGGGGGAGGGGGTTATATTTCAGTGGCGTATAAATCAATCGGGAGAAAAGGACTCGGTGCTGACTGTTGGTTTGGAGCGAATGAAAAGTCCTGGAGTCTGTTCTGCTCTAATAACCGTTACTCTGTCCATCACAATAATAACAGAACTGCTCTCCCTCCTCCTCCCCCCAGCTCTAACAGAGTAGGAGTGTATGTGGACTGTCCGGCCGGCACTCTGTCCTTCTACAGCGTCTCCACTGACACACACACACTCACACACTTACACACACTCACCACCACATTCACTGAACCCCTCTGTGCTGGGTTTTATCTTCATACAGGCTCCTCAGTGAGTTTGTGTCAGATAAAATAGTGCTGTGTGTGATCTATTGATTTGATTGGTCTTTTCTGTCAAACGAGCTGCTGCTTTAAAATGTGAGGAGAATCACAAAAGACGATGAAACAGAAATGAAGCTCAGTTTGTAAAAGAAAGCGAGCAGAGAGACTCTTCAGGGACAAAACAGTGATAAAACCTGGATCTGAGTGAACACTACACCCCTGCACTTCTCTCTCTTTTATATCCCTGATGTAAACAGGATTTTTCAGCTGTTTATTTGATTTCTCTCGTTATAAAGCGCTGTGTTTATTTACACTGTGCGCTGGTCTCCATCGTCTCTCACATCAAATCTCTGGGGAGTCAGTTACAAAACAGTGGATTCTTTGTCTCTGACGTGTCCAGCTCGGTCCTACTTCTGTATCCCAGGCTCCTCAACACCATCTGAGCGCCTCTTCTCTACAGCAGGAAATATAGCTTCAAACAGAGAGAACCAGCCTTAGCCCAGAACATGGGAGAGGTTTCTATTGTTACTCTGTAATGAAGGAGTGAGGGTGTGAGTGAGTGAAGGTGTTTCCTGTAGGAGGAAAGAGGACAGAGGGGATCAGGGTGTAATGGGTGGGTTGTGTTCATCTGTGTCGTCAGTGTAAACACAGACCCTCGTCATAGTGCACTTCCACCTCCAGAACTCTTCAGATATTTGTAAATATTAAATATTTAGTTTTCAAACGACGCCAAACACAATGTAAGTGTGGGCTAACACTGAACTGTCTTTGTTCTTGTGAATCTGGTTAATGGTGTAAACTGAGCACAGACAGTGTGTTGATGCTGAGTGGACGGGGGTTAAGAGATGTGTCTTAAAGCTGAAAGGAAACACAAACATAGGAACAGAAGGAAAAGATGGGGCTTCTCTAAGAAACTCTTCTCCTTTCTGTGAGATTGGATTCTGGGGGTTTGTTGTGGGGGGAAATGAAAGAGTGATGTTTGTTGGTGGAAAAGAAGAATTCTGAAATATACTTTTATTAAAGTTTAATATTATGAACATTTAATAAATCTCTTAAAAAACACAAGTCTGTCTTTCTACTGCATCTCCACACACACACACACACACTCTGAAGCCCTCTATTCAGGGTCTAGTAACGGATTCTGAATAAAATTCAACATTTTCTCACATTTTAAAGCAGTGAGAATGTGGCGGTCACACCCTGTTACTGAAGAAGAATATTCTGTTGTGTTTCACTGCAACAACAAGCTGAATGTATGAGAGTAAAGACTATAAGAGAATGTAAACACAAAAGATCCTCAGTGATTTCTCTGGTAAAAAAGAAAGAAAAAGACCCAATGTTCCCATGACTAACTCCACAGCTATTAAGAGCTTTATTTATATAATCAGTTTATATAATCATGTACCAACAGTAGAGATGCACAGACTGATCGTCCGTGACCGGAAAAGGCCGGTTTTTATTGTGATCGACCGGTCAGTGTCTCCACACAGATTTGTGCCGGTCGCATTTACACATGTGCACCACACGAGGGCAGCAGCAGCAGCGCAAACACAGCCACACACTCACTGTTTAAGCACTGTTTCTTATTGTACTACACTTGTGCACTTGTTTTCATTAGGAATCGTTAATAATTGCTCTTTATTTTATTTAGGGTTCATTTTGAAGACAACATTTGTCACATTAGTGCACAATTTTATGTTCAGATGTAAAAGTTTCCATTAAACCCTTTGTACAGAAACGCCCTCTATTGTTAATCAACATTAATTAGTTCATAGCGTCAAATTATTTGATCAAAAAGCCCTCAACACCACCTCATATGTCTCAGTAGTAACACCACTACACACACACTGACTTTCAGCCCCCTGCTCGGTACTGACTGTTTACACCTGGAGCAGGACGACATTTAAACTCGGACATTTAAACCATAACAGACTGTAAAATCTCTTCAGATTCTGTCTTTAAAAAAACACAGTCTCAGGAGAGAGGCGCCGCACCGGTGAAAAGCTCCAAAAGACAATCCCTTACTCACCACGCCACAGTAAACGTGCCTTTATTTCCTGAGTAACGGTAACGCACTGTTCTGGAGCTCCTAGCGCCCAGGCAATGGTAAGTTTTGACGTAAAGTCTTCGTGAATTCAAAGTTGAGGGCGTTCCTTCTTAGATTCAGTGCAGCTGTGGACCAATGAGCGGCTGCCGGCTGTGAGCGGGGTCCTATTCCCCGGGGGAGGGCTGCGCTGCTGGACGCCGCTCTCCACAGGGATTCGCTCACAGCTCTGAGGGGGCGGGTCAGAAGTGATTGACGCCTCTGTAAACCAATAGCAGGGACTCAAATGAAGACCAAAAGAGTCGATGTGCCGAGATCACGCACTCTCTCTGGGTCTGGGAGAGAGAGGGAGCGCCTGGGAACGTATTTTAGAATAAACTTAAATTGACTTGTTTTATCACAGAACAACCAAATAAAACCTTTATGTTGGTGACAGACTATTTTAAACGTTTTATCACTTTGAGGTACATACTGCCTACATTCAGTGTCAAAGTCTAGTGTTAAAGTGGAACCACTCTATAATGAGCCGAAAACTGCATCTGTGTAAGAATGAGTGTTTTAAAATAAGAGCGGTATTTCCAACGATGGCCACAGGGGGGCAGTGTGAGCCCGCAGCGCTTTACTGCAGTGAATGTGGTGTTTTCCTAAGAGAATGATTACATTTACAGCGTCAGAGAAAGCTGAAGTTTTCCATTTAAAATAAAATGGCATCAACATCAAAGGAAGGAATGTTAAGTTTGAGATTAATCCAATTTCTAATGAAAAACACTAATGTTCCAGAGGTTCATTTTCTGACTCTTACAAAATACACACAAATCAACATCAAAATTAAACCTTTTCTGAAGAAACACAGCTCCAGGATCATATCATATTTATTATTGTGAAATGGGTCTCCTTCACCTCAGGAGATATGGGCCGTTTAATACATTTTGAATGAGCAAAAGTCACTGTGGCTTTGTAAATTGTGTTAGGTTCAAGTTTCTTTAAAGATTCTCTATTGAGTTCAAAATAAACCTTGTGTCTCACACCATCACTGATGATCTCATTATTTCACTTGGAGTCGACTAAATTATATTCATTCACTTTTAATGTGGGCAGAGAAACAGTCTCCTTTGAATGTACAATGATATTTTTAATGAACTGAATCAACGCTAAAGGGATCGCTTTACACACCTTTTTAAAACCTTTATAACTACAGTTTATATCACATTCTTTCACAAAGAGTGAACCATTTAAAACATCTCCATCACAATCTAAAAGATCCTTTACAGAAATGAGACCTTTATCACCCCACTCTTTTTTAAATAACGACTTCTTACTGACTGTGATCGCCCTATTATTCCATAAAGTGTCTTCACGAGGAGAGAAGTGATGTTTGAATATCATTTTCCAGAAAAGAAGAATGTGTTTATGGAAGTGTGAGTTTAACTGGAATCTCACTAATTTCATAGTCACACTTCATAAAGAACTCAGTTCCTCCCAGTTTCTTAAAAATGGACCCAGGAATATGAAACCACACTGAATTTCGCTGCATAATAAATGTTTTTATCCAATTAACCCTAAATGTACCGACCATGGCTTCAAAGTCTAATGCATTAACACCACCTTCATCACATTTCTCCACCAACTGGGACCTTTTGATAGAATGAGTCTTGTTTTTCCACAAAAACTGAACAATAATAGAGTTTTCTCTCCTTATATTTAGTGGTGATACACACAGAGAATGACACGGATAAACAACCCTTGAAATGCCCTCTGCTTTCGTCAATAGGTTTCTTCCAAAGATCGTCAAACCCCTCATCGACCAACGACTAAGACTTTTTTTCATGTCTCTTCTAAACGTTTTGAGACGTTAACATCTTCTCTTCTCAGTACATTCTCAGAGACTAATCTTCCCACATATTTAACTCCATTAACAGCTCTGATTGACGAAGTGTCTTTATGTGTACAATTATGAACGGGAAGAACCTCACATTCTTTAAGGTTCAGTCCTAAACCTGACGCCTCGGAAAATAACTAAACTGTATCAAGAGCTCTTTCAACCGTTAAATCATTTTTCAAAAACAGTGCTGTGTCGTCAGCAAACGGACTGATCTTGTGTTCTCCATCGAAAACATGAACTCCTTGTGACTCAGGACTGTTATTGACCCTAAGGGCTAATAACTGAGTGGTGAAGACCAACAATTTGGGGGAAACAGGGCGACCGTGACGAATGCCTCGCTGGATCTTGAATCTAGAAGTAAGTCCTGGATTTAAGGAAATTGAGCTGTAAACATCATTATAAAACATCTTCATCAATCCACAAACATTTTCCCCAAAACACAAACATTTTAAAACATCTCACAAAAAAGGCGTGTTCAATTGTGTCAAACGCTTTGTAAAAATCAAGGAACAAACTCAGGCCGTCGTTGTCAACACACTCACAATAATCTGACATCTCAGATATCAGTCTAATGTGATTACGGATGTTTCTCCCCTGAACAAAAGCTGATTGACTGTCATCAGTTATATCTTTTAGTCCTTTATTCAAACGCTCAGCAAAGACATGAGCTAAAAGTTTATAATCAGTGCACAGCAAAGTGATTGGTCTCCAGTTTTCTGTTTCATTGTGTTAGAGAGATTACGTTCAGAGACACAATCTGAGAAAGCGTTACACAACAACTCTCTGATATCTGTCCAAAAAAACCTGTAAAATTCGGTTGTTAACCCAATCCAAGCCAGGTGACTGTCCGGAGGGCGTCTTCAAAATAACCTCCTCTCACTCCTCAATTTTAATCTGTTCTTCCATCAGTTGTTTAAAACCTGCATCAATAACTTTTCTAGATTCTCACAGCGTTTAGAAGAAGAGAACAAACAGTTTCAGAGTCATTAGATTTACACAAGTTACAATAAAAGTCTAATATTTCTCTATCAATTTGGCTTTCGTCTTTTGAAACATAACCATTTACATTCAATTCATTAATGTTTTTCTTTAATTGCCTATGGTTTTCAAGGTTAAAATAAAGAGGTATTTGTTCCCCTTCTTCAATCCAACGAGCTCCAGAGCGAACAAACGCACCCTTTGCTTTTTCTAAATATAGGTCTAGTTGACTCTGTGTGTGATTTAATTCAACAAGTTCCTCAGGAGACACATTAGTTTTCTTACAAAGATCATTAACACTGGTGATGATTTTAAGTTGCTTTTGTTTTTTAAACGTAGATAGTTTTTTTACTTGAATAAATCGCCAGTTCTCTTTTCTTAAATTTAAACCATTCCCATTTACTCACAGGTGTCACGCCCTTATCCTGTCGTGTCTGTTGTTCCCCGCCATGTGCTCTTTGTTATTGTTCGTGTCTCCGCCCTGGTCCCGCCTTTGTTCCTCCTCCTCATCAGTGTCTCATTTGTAATCCTGTCCTCTCGTTAGCTGTCCCAGGTGTTCCTTGTCTGTGGTGTGCGTTTAAGTTCCCTTGTCTCTGTGTGTGTTTGTTGGACATTCGCGCCTCTGTCTCATTCTCATCCCTATCAAGTCGGTTTGTGTCTCTCTAGTCTCTTTCTCTGGTCTGTTTTCTTCTTCTCCTTTGCTGCGTGTGCTCCGTTTGTCTATTTCTCTCTCTGCTCTGTTAGTGTTTTCCTTTCCTGTGCTTTGTGTAACTTGTGGTTTCTGTCTCTAGTCTATTAGCTCTCTTTGTCTAAGGATCCTGTCGTGTGATCCAAATCTGTCTGTCCTTGTGTTATCTTCTGTATAAATAAGTGTGTTGTGTTATAGCGAGTGTGTCCGCCTCTGTCAGTCCCCGCGATCCTGACGACAGGTAACATTTCCAAGGCATTGATTTCTAATATCAGTTGTTTGACATCTTTACAGAGATCAGACTTTTCTAAAAGAGTGTTATTAAATTTCCAAATAAGAATGAGACTAGGATCTGACCTTGAAAGCCTCAGAGATAAAGAAATAACACAATGATCAGTTAAAGGTGAGGCAGAGATGTCACATTTGCTGATACAATTTATCAGGGAGGTAGAAATGAGCCAGTAGTCTGTTCTAGAACTTAAACCATTTCTGGAGGAGGCATTAAAGCAGGTAAATTGAGCAGTCCCAGGATTCTTAACCCTCCAGTAATCAATCAAATTTGCACTGTTCATCAATGGAACAATCAGATCATCACATTTATGACATTGAACCTCAGGTGGAACCAAAAACCAGGCTCCAGATTAAAATCACCCCCAACTATAATGTTGAAAAGGAATGTGTATTTTGTGTGAAGTGTTTACATAAGTCCGAAATCACAGTCCTGTTTGTGCCTCTTTCATTGTAGCTATAAACACACACTAAGATAAAGTCTTCATCATTAATTTCTGTTATCACAATCAACCCATGCCCACTGGTATCACTAGTATGACGTATAATTCTACCAGGAAATCTGTTAAACAGAACCATAACACCAGCTGATGTTGATGTCCCATGACTGACCAAGATTGAATCACTCCACTGTAACTTCCATAGATTCACATCTTCAACAGAATGAGTTTCTTTCAGAAAAACACAATTGGCTTCATGCTCTTCACAGAAAAGAAACACAGCTTTTCACTTCACATTGTTTTTAAGCCCCTAGCATTTAAGGAAATAAAAGATAATACACCTGAAAATTATTTTTAACTTAAACACTGAACCATGAGATGCGCAGGAATGTAAGTGTTGTTCTGTCTACAGTCAGAGTAAGGTACATTTAACCTTCGGAGCATGACTGGTGAATCAGTACAGCAGACGTTTTAAACCAAGAGCTCTGACTCTGTAGGGTCAACTCTTTTATTGTTAATCAGCACATATCCTTCCTTTAGAGAAGCTCTCTGCCCTCTCAGTCTGGCGTCCCGTACTAACGGCCACAGCTTCTTACGAGCTTCCCTATCTTCTGTAGAGAAATCTTCATTGATCTGGATATGGATCTCCCGACAGACCCTCGAATCCCTGGACCTCTTCCAAACGTCGTCTCGGACCGTCCTCGAAGGGAACTGGATGATTATTGACTGTGGAACGTAGTTTGAAATGGCGGGATCACTCTTCTTACCCAAGCGATGCACAATGTCGATCATTTCACGAAGCCGTTCCACTGAAATGGGCACCACTCTTGTCAAGATGCCGATAACAACCTCTCTCGTTTTCTCCCCCTCTTTTTCAGCCCGGCCGTTTAACCTCAGATTACACCTTCTTTTGTATCGAGCTTCTGTTACAGATTCTTAAGCCATTTGTTTTCCTCTTGAAGCTCATTCATTTTTTCCTGCAACCTCTCAATGTTCTTGTTTTCAATAGTAGCAGCAGTGTTCTCCTCAATCCTGTGGTGGAGAAAATAAACACAAGAGTTAAGAACTGAACTCTAACAGAGCATTTACAATCAGAGAGTAGTTTATTAACCTTAAGGTGGTCCACACACTGTAGCTCAGAGCACTATGTGAATGAGGACAGAGAGGATGTTTTCACAGAGAGTTTATGAAGGTAGTTTATACGTCATAAGCATGAGATCATCACTCTAGGTTTCTGCAAGCTTCGTTTCCTTAGAGACGTCTCAGTTTGATAAACAAGATGAAGGACAGAATGTTTTGTTTCTGATAAAGCACTGACCTCGAAACTGACCCGACGTTCACTTAGTTTCTGAGTTCTGTTGATGATTAGAAATGAATATAGAGACAAAACAAGCACAGGGTCTTTAACAGAGACATAAACACTTCCACTACAGTCCTCCCCTTGTCTCTAAGGACACTGAGAACATACAGAAACTCTAGGATCTGCACAAGGAAACTTACATTACTGCACACAGAGGTTAAAAGAGGAGAAAATAATGTATAAACGTTTAATACAAGAATTGAACATCAGCTGTTACATGTTAGACTTTCTGCAACAGTTTCATAAATTCTCATTAAAAACAGTAGTAAAACATTGTAACAGTCATCACATTTAAACTGAGTGATTTGTTTGTTCAGTTTCGATACAGGAGGTGGTTTTAAAGAGTTCTGTCTCATAGAGGAACCTCTTAGTGAAGTGAAGAAGATGGACTGAGAATGGAGAATGGGGATTAAAATGTTCCTGAATGAATTTACTGTTGAGATTATAACTAATTTGTGTCTAAACCCATCCACGCTTTATTCACTTCATCAAATGTATTTTCAGAAACTGAAGATTCAAAAGGATCAGTGCTGGAATGTGGCGTTAGTGAACACACAGTGCATGTGTCATGGTCATTACCAGTTGTCTTCACTGTGAAGTTCACATATCGCCAGTAAACATTTTTACTGCAGTCTATGAACCTCTCTGTAGTCTCAGGTTTTTCTTCACTGCGTATTTTCACTGTCATCCAGATGGACGCTGTCAGGACGATGCAGATGAAGATGAGTGCTGTCACCTTGCAGGGGTTGAACAAGACGTGAAATTGTCCTGCCATGGTGAATCTGTGGTGTCTATTCTGGGGCTGGGGCTCTTTTGCAGTGTGAGATGTGGACCCACGTGTCCCTCTCAGTAATCTTCACTGTGGTGTGAGTAGTCAGGAGCCCCTGGAACGGTCCTTGACAGCGATCCACTTTCCAGTTCGCCCTCCTGTAGACTTTAGTCAGGATCCAATCCCCAGGCTTCACCTTGTGTCCTGTAACTGCTCGGTAGAGACTCTCTCACCCTCCTGTGCACATCAGACAAAACAGAACACAACGTTGCACAGTATTTTTGCATGTGATCGTCTTCCAAGGCCAGTGTTTCTCTTTTGGAGCACATCCTGTATTTGGCGGACAGCCAAACATTATCTGGAAAGGGGAGAGTTTGGTCCTGGACCACACTCTTTGTCTCAGACTCGTGCACACACCAGCGGCAGGGCTTCCACCCGATTTAGCCCTGTTTCTGGACACACTTTGATCAGGTGTTGTTTTATTGTGCCATGTGCTCTTTCTACCGCCCCTGCACTCATAGGGTGATAGGCACAGTGTTTGTGTAGTGGAGTGTCAGTTACTTCACTGATGTGTGTTAAAATGTTGCTAACAAACGATGGCCCATTGTCAGATGAGGTTTTCCTAGGAACACCAAACCTAGGGGCAGTTTCCCTCAACAGTAATTTTGCTACCGTTAGTGCGTCTTGGTGAGAAGTGGGGAGAGCTTCTACCCGTTTTGAAAACATGTCAACGATCACAAGCACATACTTCTTTTTCAGACGTGGTGTTAATTCAATAAACTCCATTTGTAGGTGATCAAAAGGCCTGTCAGGTTCTGGATGTCCATGTGTGTGTTCATATGAAACGGCTCCTGTTGAGTTCACCTTCAGACGGTGAGACACTTTTATGAAAAATGTTGTGAGTAATTTGAGAAGCCTTTTACAAACCACTGTTGATTTACTGCGTCTACCGTTCCTCCCCTCGAACAGTGCTCCACTCCATGGGCCATTCTCACAAAGTAAGGAAAGTAGTAGGAGGGTAGACATGGTTCGTTGTTTAGTCCCAACCAGATTTTCCCATTAAACGTACGCCCTGAGTTTCCCCATGTTTTCACATCTTTAGCTGTTCTGGTTTTTGAATTTTCTCAGGTGTAACATCCTGAGGTTCAACAATGGGGTCTTGTATTAAAAACACCTCAGGGTCAGATGCTCCCTTCTTAGCTGCAGCATCTGCTCTCGCGTTCCCCAATGCTCCTGGGGTTTTATCACTTGTGTGTGCGTGAACATGTGCTACTGCCACCTGTTTTGGTAAAAGAATGGCGTCCAGAAGTGCTGACACTAGTATGTGATGTGCAGGTGCCTTACCTGATGATGTTAGGAAATGTCTTTGTTTCCACAAGGTCCCAAAGCTGTGAACAACCCTGTAACTGAACCTGGAGTCTGTGGAGATGGTGACTGCCTTTTCTTTGGCTAGTTTGCATGCCTCAGTCAGTGCAGCTAGTCCAGCAGCCTGTGCTGAAAAACTGGAAGGTAGGCTGCCTGTAAACACAGTGTCTGTTAGTGTAACAACAGCAAACCCTGTTTTTGTCACGCCTTTAGAGTCTTTGTAGCTGGATCCATCTACATAGAGGATTAAATCAGGATTATCGAGTGGAACATCTTTCAGGTCGTGGAGAGCAGACGAGGTCCAGTGTGTGCAGACGGTCATGGGGCTCCCCGTCCTGTTCTGTGGGAAGGAGAGGAGCTGGGTTCAACACTGTACACCTTTTTACTGTAACATTTGTCATTTCTGTCAATAACGTGTGATATTTGAGGCACCTGGCTGCACTGAGATGTGATGTCTGTTTCTCCAGAAAGATCATGGACACTGCGTGTGGAAGGTGTAGGGTGATGTCTGCATACCCCACTATCTCTCTAGAAGCTACGATGGCCTTCTCTGCTGCTGCTACGGCTCTTAAGCAGTAGGGATAGCCCTGAGCTACGGTGTCTAGCCGCCCACTGGTTGAAGTTTGTTACCGTGTTCTTGTAAGAGAACAGAAGTCATGGAGCCTTGTTTTTCATCTACAAATTGTTCAAAAGGTTTGTCTGGATCAGGCAGAGCTAACACTGGTGCCTTCTGAAGGGCTATTTTTAGATTTACAAACACCTCCTCCCCTTCAGGGGTCCAGGTTACTTTGGACGAGGCTGTTAGACTCTTTTTATGTGCCGTGTCGTGTAGTGGAGCAGAGGTTTGTGCATAATTTGGAATCCACATTCTGCAGTATCCAGTCAAACCTAGAAAAGAGAGGAGCTGCTGTTTTGTAGTTGGTTGTGTGCGATTTCAGAGACTCTTTCTGCACACAGTGACTTTCCCTTTGCTGACAGATCATGTCCCAGATGTGTGACTGTTGGTTGCACAAGCTGCATCTTGTCCCTCTCCACTCTGTGGCCGTTCTGTGCTCGGAAATGAAGCAGAGAGACAGTGTCAGTTACACAGGTGTTCTGATCAGGAGAACATCTCAAAAGATCATCTATGTACTGTAGAAGTGCACTAGGACCTGGGAGAGAGAGCTTAGCTCAGTTACCCCTCAGGGCTGTACTGAAAAAAGAGGGTGACTCAGCGTATCCTTGTGGGACACGTGTGAATGTGTGTGATTTCCCTTGAAAAGAGAAAGCAAACCAAAACTGAGAGTCTTTGTGCACTTTCAGACTGAAAAAAGCATTTTCCAAATCTATCACTGAGAGCCACTGTGAATTTTCTGGGACCTGACTCAGAACAGTGTGTGGGTTTGGAACTTTTGGTGCTCGAGCACGAATAGCCTTGTTTACTGCGTGCGAGTCTTGAACAAAGCCCCACTGCTCTGGTTTTTCCTGGAGCCGTTGATTTTATTACAGGCCAAAATGGAGATCTACACGGTGAGTCCGGACATCCCATAATAATCCCTCTCTCCAACAAACTGTTCAAAACAGGGGTTATTCCATCGATGGCCTCTTTTTCAGAGGATATTGAGCTGTGCACGGCCTGTAATCACTTTTTGGAGTAATTATTAATTCTGGAGCTCCTTTCATAAAACCAACATCATATTTGTCTTTGGACCACAGCCAAGGTTCAATGGCGTCTAGAAAATCTGCTTCGTTACTGACGCTGATTTGTTGAGACAAAAGTGACACTTCAGCTCGGGCTGAGAATGACACATTTACTGTTGTTCTGTGTGTTTTGGACGTCTTTGAATATTCCCAATGTTCAGTTTCACTCGGCTGTCAATCAGTGATTGTTAAACAAGTTAAAATGAAATTTGACACGTCTTTCCATTGTTTATTTTTTCCCTTTGCTGAGGAAATGTGAGGTACCTCCCCTCGAAACCACCGACTCTGATCTGAGGTTAAATTTACTGCGCAGTCCGTCCACTGCTCTCCAGTAAATAGAGTGGTTACAGAGACTAACACACTGTCTCTACCTTGGGACACACACATTTGTTCCACATCAACAGGCCAGGTCTCCACACTAGCAGTGCACTGCACATCCCCTGAGGTTGTGACGTTATCGTCATTAAATGTTGCCCGTAAATGATTTAAAAAGGGGAACCACAGGTTTGATTTTTCTAACTGCCGTCCCATCCACACGTGTGTAAGATCGGATGGAGTTTGTGGCAAATGTAACACGTTTATCTCAACACCCTCCTTCGTGCGTGACACTTTCGTTCCTAATTTACACATTAGGTCCCGAGCTAAAAGATCCACAGGGCAGTTTGGTGATAGAAGGAAAGCATGTTTCAGGGCCGTGTCACTTCCTGCACGGTGACACCAAAGCTCCTCAGTGTAAGAGTCCATTAAAGGAGCTCCACCCGCCCCCAATACAGATGTTTTCCTCCCTGATAAACGTGGGTCGGGTGTAAGGCCCCTGTTTTTATGATGTGTGTGTGGTGTGTGTTCTGATCCCTGTGTGATTCATGCCTCCTCTCCCTCAAGCTGTGTCTCTCTCGCTGCTGGTTCTCAGGACGATTAACAGCAGTGTGTCCCACTTCTTTACAGTTGTAACTCTTGTACTGAGAGAAGTCTCTGAAGCCAGTGCCACCTCTTCCACGTCCTCCACCTCTTCCTCTGTCTCCTCTGAAACCAGCTTTTGCCGCCTCCAGCACCGCACACTGCAGTTGGTGCTGCTCCTTGTCTCTCTTCTGTTGTCCTTTCTACACTTCCTCATTCAGTCTTTTTTCGACGTGTAAAGGCCAGGACGGTCTGTAGTCGTCCTGTGTCCACTTCCACACAGTCGTCTCTCACCTTCGTCTGAATGTCGGACTTCAAACCACTCATGAAGCGTTCTTTTAAGTGTCTTTCCCACGGGCTCCTGTCGTTTCCGGGACAGTCGGCGGGTTTCTGAAGTCCGGAGTGAGCTTCGTGGAGTTGTTCCAGTTCATGTAGATAATCAGCGACAGTCTGTCCTTCTTTCTGCTCGCACTGAGACAGTTTGTCCAGATTCAGTCTGAACTGGAGACGCTGCTTCGATCCTTGTACAGAGGGCAGTCACTGAGACTCGAGAGGGTGATCCAGGGTGCCCCCCCTTTACTGTATGTCTTCAGGAAAAGGAAGATCCCCTTGTGCTTTAGTCCATTCCAGTTTCATCGTGTGTCCACATACTTCTGTCAGTTCATTCACAGAAGGTCTCCACCCGGTCACAAACTCCGGTCCTCCCTCTGAAATCGGAGGGAGATCTTCACATACATCTTCACAACTGAAAACACAGTCTGCCCCATTAGGCCCCATCACCTGGAAACTCTGCGTTTGAAGCGAGGTGCTCGGTCCCTCTGGGCTTTTCCTGAGGCGCTGCAGTGGGAGGAGGTCTTGCTGCTTTCTTTTTCCTGCTTCTTTCCTCCAGCTCTGATTTGCTCCTCCAGGACTTTAGCGCGTTGCTGCAAACGTTCAAACTCTTCATCCTTCTGCTGATGGAGGAGGATTCCTCTCGTCTTCATCCCTTCTACCACTTTGGTGTTGGGTTGAGCTTGTGGTGTCTGGGGAGTAGCTGAGGTTAGAGGAGGGTTGATAATGGCTTCATTGCCAGCGTTCTCTTCTCCCTCTTCTGCTGTTTCATCTGGAGGAGGAGGAGGAGGAAGAGGCCAATCATCCAGGGATTCTTTCTGCAAATTCAAAAACTGACCACAGATCACTGTTTCTTTTCTCTTTAATGTGAGGTGTCTGATGTGTGTTTACGCTCCTGGGCCTTTTCCTTATCTGCCTCTTTCTGTGCTGCCTTTCTCCACTCTCCATAAGCACATGACACTCTGGTTTCCATGGGAACTCCTCTGGTTTGTGTTTTATTGTGTTACTATTACAGTGCTCTTCAGGTTTATCAGACCTGTCGTGTTGAGCTTGTGATTGTTGTTTAAAGTCGACTAGTTCATTTCTATTTAACGTCCCCTCGGGGGGAAAGTGACAGTATTTTTCCACTCGTCTGATTGAACGCAGCTGTCTGGTTCCCTTTGTTTCATGCCTCTATTAATTCACCAAAAGGAGGGTCATTGCAGTGCACTATTGGGGCTGGGGAAGGTTTCCCTTTCCCTCTCTTTGAATGACTTCGACCCGTTTCTGAGATTCTTGGAGCGACCAATAACTGAATCCCTTCACACAGACAGTGTTCTACAGACGTCACACGTATAAACTCCTTCTGAAATGAAAGATACTCACCAAGGAACTTTGAAAATAAAATAAATGTTCAACCCCCAGGTTCTGTCCTGAGTTTCAGCACGTCAGGGGACAGGAGGTCGGTCCGTGTCCCGTTCCTCAAACAGTGAGATGGGGTTCAAGGGGTGATCAGTCCCTTTCCACTGGAAACGATCCCCCCTCCGAGACAGTGTGAAATCCTACCGACAACGACACACTGTGGTGTAGAAAATAAACACAAGTGTTAAGAATGAAACGTCCTGGAGTCTGTTCTGCTCTAATCACAGTTACTCTGTCCGTCACAATAAGAACAGCACTGATCTCCCTCCTCCTCCCTCCAGCTCTAACAGAGTAGGAGTGTATGTGGACTGTCCGGCCGCACTCTGTCCTTCTACAGCGTCTCCACTGACACACACACACTCACACACTTACACACACTCACCACCACATTCACTGAACCCCTCTGTGCTGGGTTTTATCTTAATTCAGACTCCTCATTGAGATTGTGTCAGATAAAATAGTGCTGTGTGCGATCTATTTTTTAACTGAATCTGTAATAAAGTCTGTCTTCTTGTCTGTATTTTACTGAACACTTTGAGAATGAGGTGTGATTTTGGCCGCGGCTCTGTGCCGCACAACAGGAGCCCACTGTCCCACCTCCAGCTGAATGTGCCGCGACAAACTCGCTCAGTTCACAACGAAATGGAGTCCCACCAGATTCACTCCCTCCTCGACACCAACTGTTAATGTTTCAGTGGTAAACAGTGGGTGTAGTGTGTAAATAAGGAATGGAGAGATCAGACTAGTGTCCTAATGCACAGCCTGAGTCATGTCTGTCTGAAAATGATTGTTAAACTGAGGGAACGGATTAAGTCTCTAAACGATATTTTTCCACCATAAGACTTTCGGGAGCGACTGGGAACATATTTTAGAATAAACTTAAACTGACGTGTTTGTTTCCTATTGTTCTACACTTGTTTTCATTAGGAATCGTTACAAAATGCTCTTTATTTTATTTAGGGTTTTTTCTTCGAAGACAACATTTGTCACATTAGTGCACAATTTTATGCTCCAAAAGACAATCCCTTACTCACCACGCCACAGTAAACGTGCCTTTATTTCCTGAGTAACGGTAAAGCACTGTTCTGGAGCTCCTAGCGCCCAGGCAATGGTAGGTTTTGACGTAAAGTCTTCGTGAATTCAAAGTTGAGGGCGTTCCTTCTTAGATTCAGTGCAGCTGTGGACCAATGAGCGGCTGCCGGCTGTGAGCGGGGTCCTATTCCCCGGGGGAGGGGTGCGCTGCTGGACGCCGCTCTCCACAGGGATTAGCTCACAGCTCTGAGGGGGCGGGTCAGAAGTGATTGACACCTCTATAAACCAATAGCAGGGACTCAGATGAAGACAAAGAGAGTCGATGTGCCGAGATCTCTCACTCTCTCTGGGTCTGGGAGAGAGGGAGCGCCTGGGAATAACTAAACCTTAAAATAAACCTAAATTGACTTGTTTAATCGCAGAACAACCAAATAAAACCTTTATGTTTGGTGAAAGACTATTTTAAACGTTTGGTCACTTTGAGGTACATATTGTCTATTTTCAGAAAATACCGAAAACTGCATCTGTGTAAGAATGAGTGTTTTAAAATAAGAGCGGTATTTCCAATGAGGGCCACAGGGGGGCAGTGTGAACCCGCAGCGCTTTACCTCCTCTCCCTCCTTTAATGATTTTGCTGGTAGTTTTGTGATTTTAATACTGTTTTAATCTATGAGATTAGTCACTTGATAAACCACAGTGTAAATAAATATTAATCGTTTTTAACACAAACTCAGAAAAGAAATCAGTGTCTCACTGTTAACAGCAGCAGTGTTTAATAATTCTTCAGTTTAATTCTTGCTGTAATTACAAACTTTTATTAATATTTTTTATTGTTGGGATTAAAACCATGAGCCTGAAGCTAAACGTGACACAGGGGGTGTTTCTACAGCTGTAGTGGCTATGACTCCAGAAGTAGAGGGTGAGGAGGAAGAAGCTGTCGAGTAAAGAGCTCTGTGCCTATTACGTCCACTAGGGGTTGGACATAATAAAAAGTTTAATAAATTATTTAAAAAAAAAAACTGGCCGACTCAGCCTCAGACCAAAGTAACTCTTAAATAAAGTCACCAAAAACAAAGAAACAGATACTGAAGGCAATAGTTTATTGTTTTTAGTGTTAAATATTGCCTCATGACAGCTTTAAAAGCTTCTTAGAAAACAGGATAAAGCTTCAGGGGGAGCACAGGCCAAAATAACAAACAATGACTAAAAATAAACCAATTCCAGTAACTAAACTTACAGAAAAGAAAATACAAATAGCTGCCCTGTCTACTCTCACCAAAAACAGGGCCCAAAAGCATAAACAAAATGGCAGGTCTCCCTTATAAATCCTGTTTAAAATACAACAACCACAGAATACAACATCAAAAGAACTTTGGTCTGACACTGTTGGGCAGCCCGCTGAAGCAAAGGATCGGCTTGGACAGAAGAAAAGGAGCAGCTCCTCCAACTCCAGGACAATGGTCCTTTTTAAATCTCCCGCCATCAGAGCCGGCCAATCAGAAGTGAAGCATGTGGGTGGAACAACAGGCAGCAAATCAGCCCCAAGAGCATTCACCTAAAATCTCCAACAAAGAGAAACACTCCAAAATAACACGGGACGTAACACCCCCACCACCAAAATTTAACATACCGTGTTATTTTACAATTTAAACATGAGAAAGAGCACCAGCGAATACACTCTCTGACCCTTTTTTATAACAAATCTACAGATTCCTGAACAATAAGTGCCCACCTCATAATTCGTTGATTTGAGTTTTTCATTCGAGAGAGAAATCAACGGATTATGATCAGTGTACACAACACGTGGAGAAATGATTCTTCTTCATTCCACATTCAGCTCGGAGAAATCTACGTAAAAGGCAGAAAAGAAACCACTTTAAGGGACTACAATGGACAAATGTTACAGCAAAAGTCATTCGATCTGTGCACCCATGCTGCAGTTCTGCATTTCTTGGTCACAGGGTTAAAGCTCTTGGATCAAAGAGAAATGCACCACTTTTTAAATGCTCAGGGTACTGTACGTTTAGTGACTGTCCAGTTGAAGTAGATGTTGTAGTGCACAGTGAGGCTACTCTGAAAGCACTTGTGTCCTTCAGAGGTGAAACTGCGGTACACAGCGAAACTGAACTGAACAGGCGTCCTGTGAGAGCAGAAGAACAACTTCGTACAGATCAACAACTTGTAGGCACGCTTCCAAGGGCTCTTTATCTTCAAAATCTGCAGGAACTTCAGAAAGCTGTATTTGAGTCTGGTTGCAGAGATGAAGCCCCAACTCCTGGGGTTCTGAGATCCATCTCCTGGAGACAAAGAGGCAAGAAAAGACCTCATAAAAATGAAACTCTGAGTCTCCAGAAACTGACTCGCCTCACAGTGTGCTTCAAACACTACTCCTCCTTCCTAAAGGAGCAATGCTGTGGTCAAAAAGGAGCACTGACAGTTTTCACAGACGATCAAAAGAGGACACAGTGTATCTAGATGCTACAGGGAGTGTTCTAAAAAAACAATAAAACAATCCAGGTCCATTTTATGTATGAGATCGTGGAGAGAAACCAAAACAAAGGTTGTCCTCCTTTCCCTGTCGCAACTGATGTGTCATGTGATCACACCACTGCTTCTGTTCTTTATTTTCTCAGTGTGTTTCAAACGGATCGTCTCAGACTTCATGGACACAGGAATATAAACCCAATAATGATTGTAGGTGATGGCCCTATTGTCCTCATGCAGACAATATCACAAGTTTTTTACCAAACAACCCTCAGCGATTTGCTTGTGAAATACTTCAAAATAGTAACTGGAAAAGGCACCACAGAAGACTTCAGTCACTGTTCTTCATCGCTGTCTGAGCCACATCATGAAGAATGCAAAGACCCTATGGAAATAAACAGTTAGTAACATTGTGTTTGTTTGTTATTAATGTGTATTAGTCTGTGTAACTGACCTGTAATATGTACATTATAACAACTCTAAACTTTCTATTCCTCAGTCAGTGCTCCCAGTCACTACAAGTTGTGTGTGCATATATTTGACCTCCTGACATCAGCACAATGGCAGAATTAGACGAGGTGCTTCTCTGCTGCACTGTACTTTTTTCAAGTCCATGCAGTTCTGAAAATGTACAGAAGCACTTCACTGACCTCCAGGCACTGCTTATGGCCTTTGGAGAATCTCCTGTCAATGACAGCAGCATTGTTGCCGAGGACCTTGAGGTAAAAACCTCATTATGATTTTCATTAAACTTCTCTCTTTACCCTTTTCCTCAATCCGTAAATATGTGATTTATTTTATAGGTCACCGTAAGTCAAACACCATTTCAAACACATTTCAAGAATCTCATCAGCAGCGCACCTCTGGACCAAGGAGACCCTAATGTTTACTGCTCTAGGACATTCACCTCTTCCTTAGTCACTTACGTCTCGCCCCAGGCAGCTCTGTGGACAGGTTTGACGCTGGGTGGGTGATTCATTCAGGTGATTCCAGTCTTAGTTCATGCACAGAATGTACATTTGTGAAAAAGTATATCTCACAACGAGGAACACTTCAGGAACATGGTGTTATTTTCGGTGACCTGGGGAGGCGTGGTGAGGGGCTGTTTATCAGCAGTTCTCAAAGAAATGTTCCAGAATTTCAATGAAGACCCTCAGGTGAAATATACTTCAAGTGTTTCTCAGTTTAAAAGTATGGTCTGTATTTTACTAGTCGTGCTGCTGGAAATAATCTGATATATTACAGTGAAACACGCCATTGATCTTCAGAACTTCACCAAAGACGACAGAACCCAAGGGAATCATGGAGAAGAGCCAGTGGGAGCTCAAAAAAACACCATTCAATAGACAACGAATAACAAGACGTGATGACTCTGTGAGAAGTGATCAGGACGCCCATGTTGCCCTTTTAAGGGAATGTGGTGATGGAGAACGAACCACGAGGAAAAAAGAGAAAAGGTTTGAAAAAAAAAATAATACACACAAACACATGATATAATATAAAAGATAAATATATATTAATTGAATGTAAATATTAAATTATTAAATAGGATTTATCAGACTCTGCTCAGACAGTCATTTAAGAGTTATTTAAAGATCTGTTTTTCATCTTTCCGGACGTCTACAATAAGACAATATTCATATGTAACAGTGATTTTATATTTTTATCTTTAAACCGTTATGAATGATTGTATAAGTATTAATTATTAACACCACACTTAGTGCAAAAAGATAAACACGTGCAGCACAGAGAAACCAAACATCTGTATTTTAATTACTATTAATGTCATTATCTAGGAGCAGAAAATACAGAAAGAGACGTGGAAACAAAGAGAAGGGAATCAGAGGGGAGTCTGTGTCACGCCGATGAAGTAGACATTTTTGTACAAAGTGAAAAATATAAGAACCAACAGTGAGTTCATGAATTAACACCTGATAGTGTTTTGTTTATTTGTTTGTTTTTAAATGTACAATGTTTTAGATAAAAATGATACAAGATAATGATTAAAAATTATTAGGTAATTGTTAAAAATGTAGTGAGTTCCAAAAAACAGTTATTTTGAATTTTTTAAAGAAGTCTTCAAGAACAAACAGCACACATTTGAAAGCAGAAGAACCAGTGGACGATGAAAGGGATGAGGACCTCATTTATAAGCGGCCGAGTACAGCACAGGAGCCTTTTTATAGCTCATAGTTTCATGGTCATATTATTTGGACAAAATGTAATAAACACTCTACTATTTGTGTTAAAACTCTATTGACTTGTGCACTGACGTGTAGTTATTTATTTACTGACATGACTTTTCCAGTTTAAAACAGAGCACTAAATCCCCATTGACTTGTGCCTCGCCTACAGCTGACATTCAGGAAACAGCATCAGTGACAGTGAGATAACCACATATCACCACATTAATAATATATTATTCTAGAACTGACACTTCTTTAGGTTTTTAAACAGTGTCTGTCTTCAGAATTATAATAAGTTTTCACAAAGGAAATATCTGAATGTGAACTAATGCATATTTCTATATGATTAATATCCACAGAGTCATCCCATGAAATCAATTACATCTACGCCATCCACATCTTATGAGCCTCTAACTTCAGAGCGTGAGCCGAGACAGAAACAAGTTCATGAAACAAAAGAAACTGTTCCTTTAAAGGTGTTTATTTTATTCAGTCTGTAGCTCCGTACCTTCCAGTGATTCTAGAAGAGTAATAAAGGCTTAGCCACGAAACATTAAAACACTGTACCACTTTAGAATAGGACTACACTTATACACTTTTATTAACGTTTAACAATCTGTTTATTTATGATATTTATTGTGTTGTTAATACATTAAAAATAATTAATTAAGTTATAAAACATAAATAGAAATGGCCTCTTTGCCAAATAGTGAACCCACATCCATCTGCACTGTTAGACCTCAGATCTTGCTGGATACTGACCTTACTTTGTCTTCTCCATCAATCGACATTAAACCTATCAGCGTCAGCACAGATTTCTTAAAAATGGCAAACGTTTAATGAATAAACCACCAACAAACTCGCTTTTTATACATTAACTATAATGCGGTGTGTACCCCGACATAACAACACAATCAGCCAAATTCACATCATCAGGTCTTAGCTTATTCTTTATGTCAACATTTTCAATAAGTTCTCAGACATTTTCAGCATTAGGCAATAAACACAGGTCACTGCTGCTTTTTCTATCTGTGGGTTACAAATGATTATGAATTATATAATTATTATATTATTATAAGGTGTTTTACACAGGTTTTTAAAACATTTGTAAACCTTTATAACTGTGGTCTTATTTTAAAGTGATACCCAAAGCGTATTTATGTAGTGCTCTATATTTAAATAAAACTGCAGCTTGAGACTTAATTCAGCTTCATTTAAATTACTGATATTGCACTTAGCTTTCAGTTCTCAGCGTTAACATTTATATGTTTTATATTATTTGTAACAGAGAGGTAAAGGAATGAAAACAAGAGCACGGAGAGAAAACCTTGGGCCAGTTTGGGGAAATCATTCACCGCAAGAAGTCATTCCAGCAGCAGCCAGATTGTCGAGACCAGTAATTATTCACCGTGATCAGTGGATTAGCATCTGGACCCGCAGACATGGCTAAGCAGTGATGAGAGAGAGTTAGCTTGCTTTTACATGGCACAGAAGTATAATGATGTTGATGGCTTTCAGTCATGCCTGTTGTTCTCAGCCCTTCATCGTGGCAGTATTGTTGGTGCCCCAGTGAAGCCATTTGTGCAAGTACTGAATATTAATGACAACCACTGGATTACTGCAAGTGTTGCCGGCCCCAGGTCTAGGGGTGTCTGGGCCAGCAGCAAGGGACACACAGACCGAGCGGCACTGTGTATCCTTAGAGTCTATGGATCTGTGAATCAGTGAAGAAACACGACAGCAGTGAAAAGCTTAGTCGAAGACAGCGCGAGTTTATTTCTGAACTGCGCATGCTCAGAGTCTAAATTTTAGTGTTCTCCATGCAACTCAATGGGATGAAGCGCCATCTAGGGGTTGAGTGGTGTAACACCATATCAAACAAACAAGAATGGCTTCAAAAGCTTTTAGAATGGTTCTGATGATTAAAATAATAAAATAAGTGTGAGGAGGGGGTGGTCTATGTTAAATTAACTGTAGATGGAGGCAATTTTCTAACCCTCTACACAAGCAACATTCTCTGTCAGCCAAATGAGGTGTGCATATATGACAGCTTAAATTCAGGAGTAAACACCAACACTAAACAAATGCTGTCACGGATGATTCGACCGTCAGCACCTTGTTTCATTATCAGAAAGACTACTGTGCAGATTCAGCAGTCAGGGAGCAGTTGTGGCCTTTTTGCCCTGGCCTTTGTAAAGGTGTTGTGTGACAGAGTTAGACCAGAGGAGTGCCTTATTGAGGAAAAACAAACACTAAGGCAAAGACTCTACAGAGGGATATTGGAGAAAAGGGTCCCAGACTGTGCTTACAAAAAAACACAAGGACAGCCAGAGAGGGATGCAGTAAAAGTATATGTTCACTGTGTCTGCAGGACGTCTCATAATAATGAAGTGATGGTGGAGTGCAGCAAATGCAGGTCCTGGTATCATCCCCCACTTGTGTGAGTGTCCCTAAGTGTGCACTGGACCCCACAGCAGAGGAGTGGCACTGACAAACCTGCATAGGTTAGTGTTTGAAAGATAAAAGACAAACAAACTGTCCTTCATTTAGTTTGTTCTTCTACATTTCAGAGTCTTCTTTACATTTCAGAGTGTGGTGTTGGTGGTGGGTGGTGGGGGTGGTGTTTAACTTGAAACGCTTGTCTTGGATTTAATGAGTACTTTCAATTAAAACGTTTCTCTTGAACATCTGATTTAACGTCTTCATTTAAGGTCCATGTTTAAGGAATTAATCAGTACCAGTTTCCACATTTAAACAGTGTAATAACTAAGCGTCACTGCCACAGTTACCTGGTGTGTGTTTGTTAAGAATAGGGCTGATTTTATTTTGTAAACTTAGATATTAGTGTTTTATGGAGTTAATAAATGTGATTATTTACTGATCAGAAACGACAGTTTGACGTCCTACTGCTACAAACTCCTACAGAACTGACATGACAATTATACCCTGGGTACATAAGGATACATCCCAGAATACTTCAGTGGGGTTTTCAAATCACAGTTTGATTTAACCCTGTTATGACGCACAAAACATGGATTTTTAAAAGAATTCTGAAGACAAGAGTTCAAAACTGCTGTGGTAAAGACACCAGCCAAAATCACCCCCTGTATCTCAGGATATGGTCTAAAAACTACAGTATTTTTTCTGGTAATAAACTGATTTAACCATTTTACTGAATTTAAAACATAAAAATACAAAACTGATTAATGTTTATTTATTCTTTTTTATATCTTTAAATTGATTAGTTTTTTTCAAAAAGAATTTTTCATAAATGTGCCGCTCTATGACTCAAATATCATAGCGTGAAAACCAAAGACAATCATTTTCAAACTTTAAACACTGTTTTCCAGACTACAGTCATGATCTCTAGTGTCTTTTGAATTGAACGTTTTTTACAGTGTTTAACGTTCTAAAATAACTGTCATTTTCAGGAAATGTGAATCACTAACAGGAGTTAATTATTAACTGCTGTTACCCACAAACACCACAACTACACCATAATGAAACCTTATGAACATTGTACCTGAGAAAAAAGGTACAAGACTGCACTTGTCTCCCTGGTAACACTACAGTTGTCTTTAACCATAATATTTTTGGGAAATTTGAAATATTACTATTCAGTTTGATTTAACCCTTTCATGGCCTTCAGCATTCTTCAATTTATGGAATTGTGTTGTTATTCTTATGACGTTTGTAATGCTATTACTTCACAATACTACAGTAAAAATGTATGAACATTATAATCTGGGTGCTCTAGAACATGTTCTTCAAGGCTGCAGTGGAGTGGTCTGGTAACAGTTTGATTTAACCCTTTAATAGCACTCAAAATTGGCCATATATGTAAATTAAACATCATTTTATGAGTTTTGAAATAATATTACTCCACATTCCTACAGTAAATGTGTATGAAAAGTATACCCTGAGTACCTGAGAACATGTTTGATTTAACCATAATGTTTTTTTCGAGGATTATAATAAAAATAAATATATAATTTTTAATTATAATAAAGTTATGATTTTAATAATAATATTAATAATAATTATAATAATAATGCCCCATTACATTGAATGAGGAGTCAAATTAAATCTTAGGGCGCCCTCTTGTGGACGATATGAGGAATTGTCTGATCTCATTTTCATCGGTTCAGGCTTAATTCTGTCCACAAAAGCCCCGTTAGGTTTTATTTATTGTTTAATGTGGTAATTGATAAATAAAGACAACAGCGGGTCAGTTGGATTTTACTGAACACTTTGAGAATGAGGTGTGATTTTGGCCGCGGCTCTGTGCCGCACAACAGGAGCCCACTGTCCCACCTCCAGCTGAATGTGCCGCGACAAACTCGCTCAGTTCACAACGAAATGGAGTCCCACCAGATTCACTCCCTCCTCGACACCAACTGTTAATGTTTCAGTGGTAAACAGTGGGTGTAGTGTGTAAATAAGGAATGGAGAGATCAGACTAGTGTCCTAATGCACAGCCTGAGTCATGTCTGTCTGAAAATGATTGTTAAACTGAGGGAACGGATTAAGTCTCGAAACGATATTTTTCCACCATAAGACTTTCGGGAGCGACTGGGAACATATTTTAGAATAAACTTAAACTGACGTGTTTGTTTCCTATTGTACTACACTTGTTTTCATTAGGAATCGTTAAAAAATATCGTTTATTTTATTTAGGGGTTTTTCGAAGACAACATTTGTCACATTACTGCACAATTTTATGTTCCAAAAGATAATCCCTTACTCACCACGCCACAGTAAACGTGCCTTTATTTCCTGAGTAACGGTAACGCACTGTTCTGGAGCTCCTAGCGCCCAGGCAATGGTAAGTTTTGACGTAAAGTCTTCGTGAATTCAAAGTTGAGGGCGTTCCTTCTTAGATTCAGTGCAGCTGTGGACCAATGAGCGGCTGCCGGCTGTGAGCGGGGTCCTATTCCCCGGGGGAGGGGTGCGCTGCTGGACGCCGCTCTCCACAGGGATTCGCTCGCAGCTCTGAGGGGGCGGGTCAGAAGTGATTGACACCTCTGTAAACCAATAGCAGGGACTCAGATGAAGACAAAGAGAGTCGATGTGCCGAGATCACTCACTCTCTCTGGGTCTGGGAGAGAGAGAGAGAGCGCCTGGGAACATATTTTAGAATAAACTTAAATTGACTTGTTTTATCACAGAACAACCAAATAAAACCTTTATGTTTGGTGACAGACTATTTTAAACGTTTGGGCACTTTGAGGTACATATTGTCTACATTCAGTGCTAAAGTCTAGTGTTAAAATGGAACCGCTCTAAAATGAGCCGAAAACTGCATCTGTGTAAGAATGAGTGTTTTAAAATAAGAGCGGTATTTCCAACGAGGGCCACAGGGGGGCAGTGTGAGCCCGCAGCGCTTTACATCCTCTCCCTCCTTTAATGATTTTGCTGGTCGTTTTATGGAGAGAGATTAGTCTCAAAATACTTTACAAATGAGTAAATGTTAATCCACAGATGTGGCGGTCACACCCTGTTACTGAAGAAGAATATTCTGTTGTGTTTCACTGCAACAACAAGCTGAATGTATGAGAGTAAAGACTATAAGAGAATGTAAACACAAAAGATCCTCAGTGATTTCTCTGGTAAAAAAGAAAGAAAAAGACCCAATGTTCCCATGACTAACTCCACAGCTATTAAGAGCTTTATTTATATAATCAGTTTATATAATCATGTACCAACAGTGTTTTAAGAGAAGAATATTCTTTTCTATTGTGTGTCTTCATGTGATTTTAACGCTGTTTTAATCTATGAAATTAGTCACTTGATAAACCACAGTGTAAATAAATATTAATCGTTTTAACACAAACTCAGAAAAGAAATCAGTGTCTCACTGTGAACAGCAGCAGTGTTTAATCATTCTTCAGTTTAATTCTTGCTGTAATTACAAACTTTTATTACTATTTTTATTGTTGGGATTAAAACCATGAGCCTGAAGCTGAACGTGACACAGGGGGTGTTTCTACAGCTGTAGTGGCTATGACTCCAGAAGTAGAGGGTGAGGAGGAAGAGGCTGTCGAGTAAAAAGCTCTGTGCCTGGTTCACCTTGAAGAACAAAGCCTTATTTAAAAAAAAAACAACAATTTCCACTGAGTAAAGTTCCTTGTCGTTCTGATGACGTAGAATCCCTCAATTCTTGAGATCATTAAAGTAACGTTTAGTTTAAATCAGTGTTGGAGCCAGAAACAGACCCTGGGCAAAAGTGTGTGGACACAATCATTCTTCCTAAAATAATAAACAAATGCTAATTTTAGCACATGGTCAAGGTTTTTATCACGGGGCGAGTGTTTAACACGAGCAGGACACGAGTAATTATTTAAACACAATGCAGCATTAAATGAACATTGCTCTGAAATGTATTTGATCTAGAAGCTGTTACATGCTGAATATTTAATTGTGGCCAGGCCTGGGTCGTGACGTTTGGCCCAGGTCCAGCTCACACCACACTTGTGCCAGTGCCGTTACTGAACCGTAAATGAATCCCAAAACTGACACAGATTCGGCCCAAATGTGTCTGCTGTCTGGGTCTGTGCTAGGTGTGGAGTTTTATTTAGGCTCCGCAGTGAGTTTGTGTCAGAAAGGACAGGCTGTGTGTGTAACTGAGTGAGAGTTTAAGTCTTGTGCTGATGTGTGGACACCTGGGTTTCAGCTTCATGAAGGATACAAGAGGTTTTAAACTGAGAAAAGCAGAACACTCAGTTACACTACATTACACTATGTGTTTGGACACTGACCCACAGATTAGATATAGAAGAGTCTCTCTCTCTCTCTCTCTCTCTCTCTCTCTCTCTCTCTCTGCGGTTTGACTCGGGGCCTGAGAGCAGGCCTGAACCCGTCAGCTCTGCAGGTGGGGAGGGGGTAGATGGGGATGGGACTGAGGCCTCCATGAATGTACCTCTTAACAGTAGTGAGGATAATGTCAATGTTAGCACTGCATCTGTGAACACACCCAATGACCCCACTGACTCGGTCGGGCCTAGTGTCAGCACCCACAGAAAGGCCCGGTGTAAAACTGATAAACCCGTGGAGGAAGATGGACAGTCAGTTTTGAAGCAGGATGACATTATTGTGGGCCGTGTGCGTGATGAGTGTCTCGGAGACTCGGGGGACGCTGTGCTGGACTCCGAGGAGGACAGCGTGGTATCAGACTGTTCAGGGCTGTCTGAACTACCTGTCAGCATGTCCTGTAGGCCGGGCTCTTCAACCCAGGCCGGTCCGTCTGAGGCCTCGTCTGGAATAACTGACCCCCCAGTGGATGTTTATTCTCTCACAAAGATTAACTGGTTTTTAACAGTCACAAAAGGTAAAAGGAATGTGAGCTTAAAAAACTACTTCTCAGACACAGTTTATAAGATCTGTTTATATTACAGCTTATAAGATCTGTGCAGTACGCCTCTAAACATGAGAACTATATGTCACTGTCCCCTAAGAGGCGGTTCAGACTATTGTCTGACTAAGTCTGACTATTCCTGGTGAGTAGGTCTCTATGGCACATCTGTGTCTCTGATGCCTACTGCTTTAGGTGAGGAGCTTTTCCTTGTGAACACTGAGGAGAATTTTGAAGACGACTGGATTAATGGCTATGGAGAGTGTGTACAGTGCACGTAGCACGGATTGTACAGACTGTTTGTGTGTTTGGAGCACTGCTGGACTCGGGAGGTAGGTGCTGATGGGCTACAGCTGCCAGGGTGAGTACTGTCCGGGAAGTGGAGACAGGCCGGCGCTGTTGTTCTCAGCCTCCTTATTAACTGCTCGCGGCTCACATTTGACTGTCCCCTTTGGATTTTTAACACAGACTATGACAGACTCGTCTGAGGAATCTCCACTGGACTCGCATTTGTTGGTGAAACAGAGTGGGGATTCAGGCTCTTTGAGCTGGATGAGAGACTGGAATGTTCTGAATCTGAAGGACAATATATGTGTTTGTTTCAGTTTGTTTTGAACATGTGGTGTGAAGCTCAGCTTCCCCTAAAATGTAAAAAAATAAGTGATCAAATATATTCTGTTGTGTGTACATGTCAGTGAATAAATATGCACTACAACGCGCTCAACTTTTGTTCAGAATTAGCTTCTTATCACTGGTAAAGACGCGGCTTTCCCGCAGTTTCACAGTGCTTTAAACAGTGTGGAGTTCAATAGCGAAGCAGCGAAGTGCAGCGAAATGAGACGAGTCATTGGATAAATGCTGGGCTTTGTCCCGCCCATCGGACGCTCAGCGTCTCTGGGGGTCTATGGGGCAGTGGGCAGGCCTCGGCTGGCCCGGACGCTCAGCTTCTGCATGATGATTGGATGATCTGTCTGAGGCTGAATCCCTTTTTGATTGACAGCGAAATGAGCGAATCAGCGATCCTTTGGTGTAAAGATCCGTGGGAGCACAGGCGGACACACTTCACATGGGCCAAGGCCGTTTAAGCAGCCTAGCTCTGCTGGCCATTGAGTGGACACCAGTCAAGTCCCTGGAAAAGACGCCTTGTTGGTACGACAGGGTCACAGATCATTTTCTTGAAAAGGAACGGAGGGTAGAATTTACGTATAAATAAACCAACACATTTTATGATGTAGACTGAAATTGAGCTTCCCCTCCTTGAAAGACCAGCACTGCTTCCTCTTCTGTTCAGGAGGCGTAGCTGTAATGGAGCTGTCAGGCACCAGTTAATCATACATTTATTTATCATTTCTTATCACTTCTAAATGTATATGTGTGGACCATCATGTCCTGTTCTGCTGTTGGTTGCACTGAATATGGATAAAACAAATAGACATGAAATCATAGCAACGATTAAATAGAAGCATTAATTAAAAAAAGTAAAAAAAAATTAAAAAAAAGAAAAAGAAAAAAGATGATACTTGAATCTAGTGTTTTCCACCATCCAAAGTGAAGAAGAGCACAAATGAAAAGGCTTGGAATACACAATAAACCTCAGCAAAACCATGAAACATTACTGCAGCTATGGAGTTCACGCTGCAGCTATGGAGTTCTAAATCGTTTGATTATTTTCTTATTAAACAAGTGCTTGAGGGTTTAATGCAAAGACTAAGATATTTGAGCAGTTAAATCATTGCCCCTAACAATTATACTTCCCTTATTCAACCTCTTTCTGTGGCAGTGATTTGTTCTGCTCAGGGGACAATAACCCAGCTCTGTGAACACACTTCATCTGTTTATAACACAGTTCATTTTAAAGATGTGAAAGTCATCAAATGCCCAACAATAATGAGATGCTGTTAGTGACTGTTCCAGAATCAAGGGTGAGTTGTGTGTCTTGTTTTTAAAACGCTCTAATGACACAGATTTAATTATGTCAAGAGTTTTTAATGCAGCAGTGAAGTTTAACACTTTATACAAAGAAATAACACATAGCGCATTGTTTACATACTGCCGCGTGACGAAGGGAGGTCAGGTGCCGGAGCAACTCACACTTCCTGAAAACTACAGAGAAATGACAGAAATCATGTTATCTGTTGTGCACATACTACCCCCCACCCCCACCACCCAACATTAATGTGAACATTATCCCGCGGGTTAAAGAGAGAACCCTGTGTTTGTAGCTGCTCTCGATGGTTTACTCTCAGCTTTAGCTGTGTTTTTGATCCAGACACGATGGCGTTCAGTGAACTGCAGCTGTTTGTGTGAAGTTTGGTTCTGTGTTTATTGTGTTGCTGAATTCAAATATAGACCACATCTGAGTGTGTATTAACTCTACAGGAGAGTTATTTACTTTAGAGTCATTTTTAACACCGTTTACGGTTCTATTAAACTGCTTTCGGTTTCAAAACTACACCCTTCTTCTTTCTACTGCTGCAGCCAATCAGATGCTCGATTTATCAGTTTTTTTTTAAGTCAATCGCCAACAGGAGCTGTCACGTCAACCAATCATCTGCTTAGTTTCTCTAGAAGAAGGCGTGTTTTTCGCTGCTATTGGTTTAAAGCAGATCAACTGAAAACCCAGCAGTGAACAGCAACGAAACAGAATCGGGGCGCTTTCTGTCAAAAGACAAAGGGGAAAAACGGCTAAAATACTGCGTTAAAACTATGTTTTCCTCGGGTACAATTTGAGCTTAATGTTATTGTTCCAAAACTGTACATGAATCCAAAAAGGGGGGAAATCACCGTAAATATCTTCAGACTCTTACAGGGGTTTAGTCTGTGAACCTTCTCTAGATAGAGTTTATTGTTCTAAATGTAGACTTTAACATTTTTAAAGATTTCTCTGGGAGCTTGGGTCTTTCATTTCTCTTTTCCTTTAACTTATATACTGTGTTGCATATTTTAGATTTAAAAAATAAAAACACACATAGAACAGATAAAACAGTTTAGATCTGTTTATTTTTTTTATTTGAAATTCATTTCCATAACCATACGAAGCCAAGTACAAAGTGTGTCATCAGTTACATTCAATTTAGATAGATAGATAAATAGATAGATACTTTATTGATCCCCAGGGGAAATTCAAGGTCTCAGTAGCTTACAGACATCACATACAACAATCACTAAACAGCAATGGACTAATAAAGTTTAAAAAAAACAAAAAAACCCTAAAACAAATATCAAAATATCAGAATCAAATATCCAAGAAGTTGACATAGTGTGCTTAAGAATAATCAATCAATCATCAGAATAATCAAACATAGCCTGGCAAGAATCTGTGATACTGTGAGCAGCTGAGGATGATCTCTTGAGTGCAGCATATGGTTTAAAAGTTGAAAAAGTGTGGATAGTGCAAAGCGTATGGAATGTGCAATATAAGTACAGTGCAATATCAGTGCAGTTTCAGAATTAGAAATAAATTTATTAAATAAAATAGTGCAAGGCAAGGCAATTCAGTGCAATGTACCTGTAATTAAGTAGAAACCTACTATTGTAGCTGTCAGATTAAGGTACACATGAGGTTTATGTGGTTCTGTAAGTTTTAACTTAGATGAGGGGAAAAATAGCATATCAGTTCTCTTTAGTCTCTCACACAGTAACTGTCTTGTTGTGTTGTGTGATACTGTAGTAAACATAAATATATTTTAATATTTAAACAACTGTGATTCCCACAGCATTACGTCTGCATTATTCCAAAGTGCACACTAGCGTAATACAAAGGGTATAAAAAATGTTAATGCTTCATTATCAGAAGGGCACTCTGTAAAAGGTCAAGTTCAGTCAGTTGTGGTTTGGGACACAGCATTAATCAGACGCACCAGTGAGTAGAACCTTTAAAGATGGACCCGAATATACAAATAAAATGCAGGTAAATAAACAGTTTTAAAAACAAAGGTCTTTAATGAGCTCGATAAATTGTGATACGACACCAAAACTTACTAATCAAATGTACACAACGTTTAAAAAAACATGAACTTTAAAACACACTTTAAAACACAGTTTAAACATTACATTACAGTAATTACTTCATATGAGCGATGTATGAGATAGTAGATGAAACAGGAGCTCTGTCTGTGTGTCACAAACTCACTGTGTATGTGTTAATGTCACAGGCTGTGTCAGTGCCCTAGTCATTAAGTAATTTGTTGTTTTGTTGTTCTGACATTTCTGCATTAGTCTGAACACACAGTGCACTATTTTCAGTGCATTCAAACAATCCACAACACACCACCATCAGCAGCGTACAACCAATGTAACAGAGCAGACAGCGGATTTCACAGCCCTGCTAAAATTATATGTAGCGGCCTCATTGAATAAACACTTTGGGTGCGTCAAAATTGCACACTTAATTGTAATAAAGCTAGTTTTTGAATGTATAGTATGAAGTATCGTTTTACGTGTCAAAGCTGAGTTTACTAAGTATCTATAATGTGTAATTATCTCTGTCCTAAATAGCACGCTACTTTCCACATAGTGCACATAGACAGCGTACAAAATGTTAGACAGAGAGATGTGAACCTAATGTTAATATACATACAGTGCACTATTTTAGTGCAGAAAATATTATTTTATGACGTGTGTTGTACACTACAGAGTTTACAGGGAGTTGTGATTCTGCTTATGAAAAAATGTCAGACTGTGATGCAACAGCAGCTTGGTATGATGTGCGTTGTTAAAGCAACAGTTTGTCACTCCCTGTTAATAAGAAACTGTAATATTTCAGTATTTTGTGCCCTAGCTGCTGAGCTCGTACTTCTAACATGAGCACATAGGATGTGCTGTATATTATTTTTGTGATTTACACAATTGATTTACACAATGTTTAAGGTTCTCAGAGCCCTTACTATAAACATTTGTGCTGAGTTTAGAATTATTCAGTCACTTTACTGCTCACAGACTGATCTACAGGGGACGCTATTCATTCCTTTACATCAGTGAAACTGTGTCCTTATTAAACCCTTGGTGTTCTCACCATTGTAGCCCCCCTAATTATTGTTTATTATTTATATGGGTTTTTCTGTCTCTCTCTCTCTCTCTCTCTCTCTCTCTCTCTGGTTTATTGAACTGTCCTAGGGCTGGACAATAATTTTATGTCAATTTATATCGCAATATTAAATGTTTCAATAACAACAATATAGATAGATAGATCTTTATTGTCACATACAAAGTTATACAAGTACAACATTGCAGCGAAATTAGCTTCCGTCTGTACACTCACATAAACAGGGGTTAGGTGAGTGCAACAGACGCGACCGCAGCAGGTTACCCGCGCCATCGTACAGTTAGAAGAATAAGCTATATTAACATTGGGGAAGTGGTGGTAAAAAAAATGAAGGTCCCAGACTGTGCCTAAGAAGCACAGTGTGTGATCTTGAAAAAAAAAACAACACCTTTAGCACACAAAGCAATACACACAAATAGTTTCAGTGACGTAGACAAAAAGCAGTAGGAGGCGTGTTCAAGGGGGAAGGGGGGGCAGGTTCAGTTCGTGAAAATGTCCAGATGTAGTGGTGGTCACGTGTCCTTGAGCCCCAGCTCAGACAGGGGAGGTGCAACAGGTCTCCATGACGACCATTCCTTCTGGAGGAGTTGAAACCATCAGCAGCCAAGGCCACTGATAGCTGGGGCAGCCAAAACAGATAAATTTCAGCTTGTTAGAATCAGAGATGTGAGCTGAATTTTGAGCTAATAGTCCCTCTGATTCTGATAAACCAGGGCACCACCTAATCCAATCAGCAGAAAGCCCACGATCATAAATCCAAATAGGTATACATCTTCGATGTCCTCAATGGAGAGAGGCGCCAGACATACCACGCGCCACCTCTCCCATCCATCCATGGCATATCCAGCCAGCGTCATTCCATCAGGACAGGAGGGCTCCCCCATGCCCAAACGTCTCCTTGAGAATACGGTGTCAATAGCGTTGAGAGACCAGCTGATCAATTCCATTTCTTATTTGTAATTCGAAGAGCGGCATTAGAGAGACCGGGGGTAGACAGGACAAGACCAGAGAAGCGAGCAGGAGAGATAAGGAGCGGAGAGGGAGAAAATGCGGCCGCCTCCCACAAGAGCAAGAGAGAGAAAGCATTAGTGGTGTCAGTGTAAACACACGACTAATCTGAAATGGTTTTAAACATTTAATTTAAAATAAATTAATAACTGTATCAAATTTGACCATGACTTAATTGACTATTAGCTCAGACAAAATTAAACAAAGGGTCTGGGCCTGACCTGATCCGGCCAGAGATGCTTAAATACAGCAATGCGAAGCTTCAGATGGATTTTAAATACTGGTGAATTCCCTGAAATCTGGAATTAAGGCATAATCACTGCCATCTTCAAAAATGAAGATAAATATTGATCCAGCAAACTAAAGTTCTTCTGTAACAAAATCAATCACAGGATTCTAAATTTTATATAAGTTCCAGATAATCAATAAATCACAAATTAGAGTCTTATCAAAACATAGAACATCAGATCAGATCATCTACACACCCTCCAAACCCTGATAAAAAATCAAGTCCATGACAGATTTTGTGGGATTTTAAAAAGGCTTTTGACACAAAAATGTTTTAAATTAATCCAGAGTGGTGTCGGGAGTCGAGTACAGCATCATAAAATCAGTGCACAGTAACACACAATGCTGTGTAAAAGTTGACACAAAAAGAACAGAATGTTTAAAAGAAAGTAAAAGGTAAAGCAAGGCTCCAACCTTATTTAATAAATGAATTGACCAACTACAGGATTCAGCTGCTCCTGGACTTGCTCTAGACGACCAAGAAATCAAATACTTACTTTACGCAGATGATTTCGTGATCTTAGCACCAACAGATGCACTCCAATAGAATCTGTCCATCCTAGACAGTTACTGTAAAGATTAGGCCCCTAAAGTAAATATGGATAAAATAAATGTTATTACTTCACAGAATAAACCTAGATTATAGGTGAATAAACACCTGTTCTTTCTTGGTGATATTTAAATTTCTCACATCAGCAACTACACGTATTGGGTGAGCTGTTAACCTCAACGGGAAATGTCAAATCAGCAATTATATCACTGACAGAAAAATCTCATGAGGCTTATTGCGCAATCAGAAAAAGCTGCTTCCACTGCCGATCTGGAGAGATAGAAACTGAGGGTCACTTCCTCCTCTCATGCACAAATACAGCAACATCAGAGACTCCTTACTGCCTCCTAAAGTCACCAACAAAATCCCTGCATTGTTTGGAGGAGGAGAGTGTGTTGGTCTTCAGCAGCAGTATTTTCTTGTTCTGTTGCTGTTACCTATTGCAAGGTTTGATTCAGAGAAGAGCCTGAGTATAACCTCAAACCAAACCAACTGTGGGAATTAGGCCAAATCAAAGTCCCATTCTTAATCCAGAGACACTGTAGCAATTAAAATATCATATTTACTTTAAACCAGTGGTTCTCAAACTTTCAGCCCATGTGGATGTCATATTCTGTACCTCGTGTTCCTGTCTTCTTCAGGTGCTTTAGCAGACCTCGAGTCACGGTGATCAGACTCCAGAGTGAAGAGGAATATCACGGGTTCTACACAAAACTACACACTTAAAAATAATGTTTTTCAAAGGTTCTTTTGTAATGAAAACATTTCTGTATAGAACCCTGAACACTTGAATGACCTTCTGCTTGATTATAAGGTGTGAATTGTGAATGGGTTCTTCAGACTGATGGAGAATGTGCTATAGATGATTCTATATGGCACCTTTTAGAAAAGGATTCTATACGGCAATGAAAAGGGTTCCTCTATTGTTACGCTCTGTGTGTGTCCGTGAACCACATTTTTTTCTGGTCAAACAGCTATTAAGTAAAGTTAATTTATTTTGGTGACACCTGGCGTTGAGCGAGGTGAACACGGGCTCATGTGCAGCTGCTCAAGAGCATCCCGCTTTCTTTTAAATGTTTCTATGACATATTTAAGCAGAATGTAAAAATGAAATGTGGGCAAAACCACGTTCCTAACTTCACTCATCAAAAGAGATGTCTTTAAATATTAAGACACACTTTGTGTGTAACTTAGATAATATAATGTACCTTATTTTCAAATTAACTTCTTTTATTTTCTACTCTTTTATGACCACTAACTATGTCCCCTTTCAATGACTGGGTTTAGCTGCATTATTGCTGCACAGTTCAGTTGTTCCCATTCACTCTGTATAGGCCAAACCTCTACAGAAAAGCAGGAAATGAAATGGGATGTTCTGGAGCAGCTGCACATGAGCCTGTGCTCACCACACTTAAAGCAAAGCATCAGCAAGTGGAGTACAAAGGCTCGATGCACTGGAGTCTGCAGCAGTGGATCTGAATTATGGGAATTTCCAAGTAGTGAAGGTTACTTTATTTTGCCTTAAAATATTAGACAAATGTATTAAACATAGTCATCAACTTTAGGATGTTTCAGACTCAGCCTTAGACCCTGTAGAGAAGAGCTTTCTTTGTCACGGTGCCAGCAGCACTGAGGAAAACAATGCAAAACAGAGTGGGGCTGTTTACAACTCTACACACTTAACATAACATTTCTGATTGAAAGTTGGTGTCTGATAAACCATTGGCTGACGCTAGAAGTGATTGTCAGTGTCTCCACCTCCTCATCACTCCCACTTATTGTCTGGGCTTGAGTTACATTAATGTAGGGAACATAACGGATACAGGAAGAGGGAGCGAGGGGCAGCGGGTAAAAACAGAAAGTAAAAATATCTTTGACCGCAGGAGCATTTACAGAAGGAGAGAGAGAAGCTGTTTGACGCGGTAAGATAAACTGTCTTTATTAACTGTCGTTTATTAAAAGCTGAAACTCAAACCGCCTCAAACCTGTGCGTGTTATCAGCGTTAAAATAGTCGTGTTCAGTGCTTAGCTCTTCTCTCGCAGTGACAGAGACGATCTGCCGTATCACACACCACTGTCAGAAAATGTTCCCAATATTTAAACTACAGACAGACAAATACGACACTTTAAATCTGTGTCCGAAACATAAAAAAATTATAATAAATAATAAAATAATAAAAAAATAAATAATAAAAAATAATCTGTTAGACATTTTGAAAGGCTAAATCCCTCTATCAGGCAGGAAAACCTAAAGAACACTGGAAAAGTAAAAGTGAATTGGGTTTATATTTTATACTTGATCAAAGGCTCAATCAACATAATGTACTGGAAAAACAAAAGAGGAACTCTGTACTGCTGAAACAATGAACCCGTGACTCAAACCAGAAGTAACAGGAGTTTGCTGTTCCTAGATCATTGTTTTAGTACATTAAACCACATAAGCGTTTTAGACTCTTCCACATCAAAATCTTACAAAAAGCTGAATATCTGTAAGGCCACGGAAGTTGATGTCAGAACCATCGCCGGTATTAAGCGCAGACTTGATGCTGTTGGAGTGGACTACAGAATGGTGCCAGGATGAAGGAGCAAAACCAATTCTGTACCCCACTCTGTGTTTTGTGTACGTTTCAGCTGTCTACGTCAGCTGCGTGGGAATCATAAACGTTGTACTGATGGCCACTGCTTTTTCTCTTCCGAGAAATGCGTAACGCTTTACGGCACAAATCTCCTACGAGAAGAGTCTAGCTCGGTATTCCTGGTACAGACGTTATATGACAGAGAGAGTGATGTATATTTAAACATAAGGCCTTAAGTGCAGTATTAAGAGATGTTCACTGTTCTGTGTGTTTAGACGTATGCTCTGAGTCTGTGCTCCAAAGAGAGAAATGTTCAGGATAAGCTGTCAGTGAGGATAGAGACTATACATTTTACTCCTCCCTTAGTCTCTTGAACGTGCAAATGTAGACCAGATTCCTATTTGGAAAGGTTAAGAATCATATAGATCAGGGTCCTAGCCAAGAGCTGACAGAGAGAAAATGGGAAGAAACGAGAGAGCGCTGAACCGGACACCTCTCTCACGGGATCTTTAAGAACCAGTAAGAAACTGTTTCTGTAAATAAAGATGTATTCACACCTTTAACCATGTCTGTGGAGATTATTTTCCATCACCTGTCTTCACAATACAGCAAATAAACAACAAGAGCAAGGAGGAGAGAGAGAGAATGAACGGTCATACAAGAGTTAATACTGGACTGAATTTACACAGTAGAATACATACCAATCTGTGTCTCACTGTCTGCAGTTTGTACAAATACAGTTAAATTAATAGGTACATAGATATATCATCATTGTATGTGAAAATAAATACACTAGTTTAAAATGTATTTGTAAATTGTTGAATCTGCGTTTGTGGATCAAGTCACTCAGCTACTTTCCTCACTGTGGAGCTGTATGGAGTCAAAAAAGGGTCAAAAAGATTTTGAGTTTGTAAAACAATACTCACAAACGTAAAATACTTTGTAAATGCGTTTGAGCAACTACAGACACGTAAAACTAAAATCCACAGATGTATTGGAATGATCAAATTTAAAACAACAACAACAACAACAATAATAATTTAAATTCACAAATGTTTAAAAAAAAGATTTGCATTTGTAAATCAAATGTCGTGAATGTGTGAATCACTACCTTCTCAAATGGATTAAAATGTGCAAGAGCACACCTTTTTAAGGTTCCAAATGTGACTGTGGGAGCTTGTGAATGAGGTGGAAAAAATCCACACATTCGCCTTCTCTTCTGTGTGTCTGAATCTCTTTTAGCAGTTGCGGATTTAAGACCCTGTTTTGACGGCCAATTGATGGACCAATAGGAAAGCTTTAGCTGGACCAGTCAGATCGCGAGGTTTGTTTAACCAATCGAAATCATTGAATCATTGATTTGTTTCTGTCAACCACAGCGCTTTTCCACCAAATGAACTCCGGGTCTTGAACCGGTTCGGTTCCTGATTCTTGCAACCTTGGTTCTTCCCAGTGTGATTTATGGCTTTGTAAAGCCCTGTTGGACAATTAGCCTCATGAGAACCTCTGCTGAGGACATATTTAGGATTGATTTGACTGATTTAGGAGTGAAGTTGGAGTTGATTGTATTTTTTAATATACACCTATGGGTTTGTTTTTATATCAGTATTATTTTGGTGTGAATCGTGATTGCTGATGAACAAAGGACACAATGAACAGTGATTTATTATTTAAATAAAACAAGACCAGAGAGGCATTGTACTGTCTTCTGGTTGTAATCCTGTGTTTTACAGGAGCTGTGTTTGTTCCACACGTCCCACACTGGGGACCTTTACCACATCAGGTACTCACTGAGTGGCACAGTCTGTTACTCACTCACACACTCTTTCACTCAGTTGTTGTGCTGTTCATTGCTTCATATCATATGACCCTGTGTGTCCTCTGACCCTCATCGCTGTAAAATCTTTTGTGTGTTACTTCAGTTCTGTGCTGTTTTATTGTATTATTAAAATAATCACCTAATTCTGTTTTTTAACACAGAGACCATCTGCCCTACCCTCTGTTTACTGTTTTTGACATGTGCTGTGTCTATGAATAATACAAATGTCCTGATGGAGCCTCAGAACTTCAACAATGGAGAAGGAAGCTCAGATTTAACGTGAGCCTCTTCTATTGCTTGTTTTAGACGCACCATTCAGTTTTTCAGTTTTAATGAGTCCTGCTAATGGCTCATCAGATTTATTCATTAACAGAAGTCACAGGTGTGTGATGCAGCTATTAATTTGGGCATATTTGGGAAATAATATTTTCAGAGCACACTTCGCAATAAGCAGACAACAAAAATGTAAATGTGTATTTATCTGTCAGTTTATAGCAAACCACATAACGTATATTTGACATTTATCCCATCTGTGGCAGAGAACACACCCACACAAACACACACACACACACACACACACACACACACACAAACCATTAGGCCATGGCTGCCCCTGTGTTATAACAGAATACGACACATATGAATGTTGTAATTGCGTGGCTAGATTATTAACTCCAGACTGATATTTAAATATCTGAATTCTCTTTCCTTTTATATTATCAGCTGTGAGATCTGTTCATGTGTCTCTTCTTCACTTTTCCAGATGGAAGGGATCCGAAGGCTGTCCTCCAGAGCCCAGATCTGTGTCTATGAGGAGCTACAACTCTATGATTGATTCTTCTTTTCACAGCAGTGAAATGTCTACTTCTGACCTGAGGTGAGACACTCGGGCGTATGCATCATCGCTGTAATATTACACATTACACTTGTATAGATTCAGTAATGGTTCAGTGTCATACATTTTACTGTATCCACCTTAATTTCAGTGCTCTGAGGAATGCAGTGCATTCAATAGAATTTAGATTTTCTTTTCCATATTTCCACTTTTTTTAAAACTGGTTTGTTTGTTACGTCCAGTCACTCTGTGTTCTCCTCCCTCTCGATGAAAAAGCTGAGGATGTGGTTAAGACTCAGTATTATGGTCTGTATGGTGTTTGGAGAACTATCCCACTGTTTTGAAGCTCTGACCCACAACTAATGCAGAGAAGAGGAAATCTCACATAGAAAAATATTGAAGAGCCCTTTCTTACTTTCTTTGTTTCAAAATAAAGTGGATATTCCTACCTTATTTCCTCCTTGTTCTGAAGGTATAGGTCATTATCTCATGGTTTACACTGATCCATAACTTACAAATCCCCATTAACTGACAAGTCAGGTGTTCAGTTATGTATTTAATTAATCATAACTTGTGATATTTACAGATTTAAAGATAATTTGGGGACGGTGCTTAATGACCATTTTGCCATTTTTAGATAACATTTCTGACAAGTATTTTAACTTCATTGTTTTGTCTCTACTTCACATTTCAGAGAGCAGACATTCAGGGCAGAACCTCCAGAGCCCAGCTGTGTGTCAATGAAGAGCAACACCTCCATGGATCTCCATGTTCATTTCAGTAATGAAAGAATCGGTACAGACCAGAGGTGAGACACTGACACAGCATCATGCAACATGAAGGTGATTTACAGCAGGAAGTTCCTCAGGAAGCGTACTTTTGCTTTAACATTTTTACAGCATTCCACATTAAACAGTGGTCTAATATATGACCAGGAGGTTGTAAACTCCTTCCTCTGAAATAAATGGTATTGACAGTCAATCAATCAATCAAATTTTATTTATATAGCGCTTTTCACAACAAAAAGTCGTCACAAAGCAGCTTTACAGAGATCCGGATCCAAGCCTCCTATGAGCAAGCCAGGGGCAACAGTGGCAAGGAAAAACTCCCTCAGCACACGAGGAAGAAACCTTGGAAGGAACCAAAACTCATACAGGGAACCCATCCTCCTCGGGTCGACACCGGAGACACAACAGAGAACAGAAGTAAAAGTGAAATGATGACAGATGAAGGGGTTATAGTAATATAAATGTAGTATATTAGTGATGATGGAGAAGCGGAAAAGAAAATGATGAGGATGATGATATTAGTGATGTATGAGTCTGAGGAAGGAGGAGGTGATCAGGGATTCTGTGTGAGTTAAAATTAGGTGCAGAGTTAATTTGAGATAAAACAGCACGGCCAAGCATGATAGTGTAGATGAGACAAGGCCAGGATCTTGTATAGAATACACAGGGGCTGAATCAGGGCAACACCTGGAGAGCAGCAGGACATCTCAAAAAAAAAAAAAAAACATGAGAGAGACGGGAGAAAGAAAGCCAGACAAAGGGAACAAATAAAAATAGAGGTTAGTAGGGTCATGGTAAAGAATGGGCAAATTTGTCCTGCGAAAAAAGCTTCCACGGGTCAGGCAAGAGAACCCAGAGACAGACAGCGTGTTGGCGGTTACTAGAAAGCTAACTAAAAATGCTGTAGCTATGGTGATATGACAGGGTTAATACAGAACAGTGAAAATATGAAAACCAGCCCGAACACCAATAGAGAAGGAGTAACCTGAAAGTGAATGATTAACCAAAAGCTTGTTTGAAAAGGTAGGTTTTTAATCTAGATTTATAGATTGAGAATGTGTTTGAGCCCCGAACAGTAACCGGAGGCTATTCCAGAGTTGAGGAGCTTTGTGAGAAAAGGCTCTTCCTCCTGCAGTGTTTTTCTTAAAGCGAGGACCAAAGAGTAGATGGGCATCCTGTGAACAAAGTGTACGTGACCGGCGATAAGGTATGAGAAGTTCAGTAAGATACTGCGGGCCTAAACCATTTAGAGATTTATAAGCTAAGAGGAGTATTTTATAGTCAATGCGAAATTTTACGGGTAGCCAGTGTAGGGACGAGAGAACTGGGGTGATATGGTCGAATTTTCTAGCTCTAGTGAACACCCTGGCTGCTGCATTTTGAACTAACTGAAGCTTGTGTAACGCTTTGCACGAGCTCCCTGCCAGGAGCGCATTGCAGTAGTCTAGACGTGAAGTTATAAAAGCATGCACTAGTTTCTCTGCATCTTTTAATGATAAAATATGCCGAATTTTGGCAACATTGCGTAGGTGGAAGAAGGTGGTTTTGACTGTATTGGATATGTGGGTATCAAATGTGAATCAAAGGCTACCCCTAAGTTTTTAATGATGGCATTGTGTTTTACTGTTGAATTATCAAGATTAATAGCAGCATTTCTGAGTGAATGTATCTGAGTATCTGTACCTAGTAACAAGACCTCAGTTTTATCAGAATTTAACATGAGATAATTTTGCATCATCCAGTCTTTAATTTCAGTTAGACATTCTGTTATTTTATGTAGACAAGCAACATCATTGGGTTTGGCTGATATATACAGTTGTGTGTCATCAGCGTAACAGTGGAATTGAATCCCATGCTTACGGATTAGTCTACCCAGTGGCAGCATGTAGAGTGTGAACAATACAGGGCCAAGCACTGATCCTTGTGGAACACCATATTTAACTAAAGTATTGACAGGGAGTAGTTCCCACTTTGCTGCAGTATCTGCTTCTATTCTTTTGAGGAAGACTTTGCTTTTGACTTTGGAACAACACTCCCATGTGACTTCGACTGCACTCAAGAACAAATCCAATTTTTGTTTTCTTTTACCATTCAGACCTCATTTACAACATATTAGCACCATCTGCACCATTTGTTTTCAGTGATAAAGTACAAAAAGTACAAAAAGATCCAGGAAATATAGACCCTCATCAAAAACAGACCATAAACAATGAAATCAAGTAGGCCCCAGACCCACCACGACCCTGAGATGGATAGGTGCTTAGAGATAATTAATGAATGATATTCATCTTATATTCTAAAATGTGCATAAACTAATGCACTCATTTCCAAATGACAGGGAAATCCTGCATGTTCCCTACAGATATCCGTTATAAATCAGGGCACTATCCGTTAAATATTCCTAAAAATCAAAATGTGGCACAAAATTGCACATAAAATTCTGAGCTAAGACTTTTGTTTTATTCATAAAAAGACTGAAATTGTAGGTGGGTGCTTCTATTATACCTTTTTATATTCACCTGCTTATAATGGAAAGTTCCAAAGTAGCAAATCTTAAACAGTCTGTAAACTCTGGGCCCTCACATTCAGACTGTACAAGAGTTTCTTTCCCCAAGCTGTCAGACTCCTGTGGTATGAAAGAGTGTGTATGAGTGTGATATGAAAAAATGTACACATCAGGGACTGTACTTAACACACACACACACACACACACACACACACACACACACAGTCTCACCTTTTCAAACTGTCTACTTGCTTCTAAACTTAAGAGGACAGTGTTTATATTTATGGAAGTAAACTGGTGCTAAATACACTATTTACACAGAATGGACAATAACTGCACCTTACTGCTCCCAGTACTTGGGCTTATTGCACTGTCCCCTCCCTTTATTTATTGTTTATTTTTATTGTATCATAAATTTTCTTGCGTATTTATTGTATTGTCACATTTATTGTAAATCGTCTTGCTGTTTGTACATTGTTGCAGACATCGCATTTTAAATTTTTTTATATTTACAAAACACAATCAAGTTGTTCAGTGAAAACATTTGAATTTTTTCTTTGTACATTTTGTCAGTAAAGAAAGGGTTTATGAGAATTAGCAAAAATAAATTAATAAATAAATAAAATGGACAGAGAAAATCACTGCATTTTAAAAACTTTTTCACTGCATTTTAAAAATTGTCCCAAAAGTTTGGAAAAAGGGGTAAAAATAAAACCATAGTGATGTCATTAATCAGCCACATGGCCCAGCACTATCTCTAGTTATTAGCCTGAATAAATGGCAAGAAATAATGTTTAAAGGATTTATTTTTCTTTTTCTTGATTTCACATGAATTTTCACATGAAACACACTTCTAGAATACATTACTTTTCTTATGTATTCTCTTCACATATCAGAATGCAGAAATTCAGGACAGAACCTCCAGAGCCCAGCTGTGTGTCTCTGAAGAGCAACATCTCTATGGAACACTCTCTTAATTTCAGTAATGAAAGAATCGGTACAGACCAGAGGTGAGACATTGACACAGCATCATGCAACATGGAGGTTATTTACAGGAGGAAGTTCCTCAGGAAGCGTCCTTTTGCTTTAACATCTTTACAGCACTCCACATTTAACAGTGATCTAATATATGTCCAGGAGGTTGTAGACTCCTTCCTCTGAAATAAATGGAATTAACAGGGAGTAGTTGACTTTGCTTTTGACTTTGGAACAACACTGCCATGTGACTTTGACTTCTCTCAGGAACAAACCCATTAGTAATGTGAGGTACTGATGATGAATGATCAGTTCTGGATCACAGACACCACTCTGACTCACTCCTGAGGTGTTGAATGGTGCTCCATCAGTCCAGAGAATGCAGTTCTGTTCATGTCTCACTGTGTGAACACATTCACTCTTGTGACTAGTGCTTTTGGATTTTACACAAACTGTGTTTATTTGGAAGTATCTGTCAGTAAAGTGTGCACCTTAAAGTATCTGTGTATTTGTTCATTAGCTGATGATGTTTCTAAGGCTTACATTCAATTCTTTTGTGTGTCTCCAGATCACATTTTACTATGCATTACACAATATAGTGGGGTCTAGTAGAATTACTTTTTTAAATCTTTAAAGTGCACTATTTAGGGGGTAGGTCATGTTTCATGTTTCTTTACTTTTTCGGTTCAACATAAACAATATCTGTCCAGTTACTAACCAATCACAGTCATTGCGGTCTGCATGTGACTGTTTCTGGAGAGGTGCACATCATGCTATGGAATTAAATCAACTGAATGCTTCCAAGAACGTTCCTGAATAAATATGTTTTAAATGTGACAGAGTAAATGCTAAATATTTTACAATTTAGAGACTATATCATCTTCTGAAAGGCTCTTCCTTTCATTAACTTAAACATTTATTTAATTACAGACAGCATGATCCCAAGATAATTAGCTAAACTGATCTGAGTGGAGACAACTAACATTGACAGGAAAAGGAATGACTGCATGTATTGAATATAAATGAGATACTGTTTATGTCTGTGATACTGATGCATTACTGTGTTCTCTAGGAGGGATGTGCTGCTCCAGGATGGTTCCAGGTGTGGAGTGTGTGAGCAGATTCAGACAGATCCAGTCTCTATCACCTGTGGACACTCTTTTTGTAGACAGTGCATCAGGGGCCTTAGGGACCAATCTATTCACTCAGGAGACTTGACCTGTCCCTGCTGCAGAAAGAGGTTTAAAACAGGCTCTGTTCAGTTTCCACACACAGAGGAGTCCATGGAGCTGGATGAATACAAACCAGTGGATGACGTCCTGCTCAGTGTCTCAGAGAGAAACAAAATCAGCAGGAAGAACAAGTACGAGAGCTTATTTGAGGGATTCAAAACACAAGAGAATAAAATCCTCCTGAACAGGGTTTACACTCAGCTCTACATCATCGAGGGAGAGAGGGAAGGAGTGAATGAGGAACATGAAGTTTTACAGATTGAAAACAAACCCTGGAAACAAAACCTGCCAGATACACCAATAAACTGTTTAGACATATTTAACCCTGTACAGTGTACGATGGGAGAAATGGAAGAAGACAACACCAGAGCTGTGATGGATGAAGATGTGAGACGTGAAGAAGGAGAAGAAGATAAAGATCCACAAGTGGAAAAACTGAAAAGCGTTCTGACTAAAGGCATTGCTGGCATTGGAAAAACTGTCTCTGTGCAGAAGTTCATTCTGGACTGGGCTGAAGGAAAAGCCAATCAGGATATAGAGTTCATGTTTGTGCTTCCATTCCGAGAGCTGAACCTGATTAAAGACAAACAGTACAGTCTTCATGGGCTTCTGTGTGCCCTCCATCCTGAGCTCCGAGATCTGGATACAAAGGAATATGACGTGTGTAAAACTGTGTTCATATTTGACGGCCTCGATGAAAGCAGAATTCCACTGAAGTTCTCAGAGTGTGAGAAAGTGTCAGACGTGACCAAGGTGTCTTCAGTGGAAGTGTTAATGACAAACCTCATCAAAGGAGACCTGCTTCCCTCTGCTCACATCTGGATAACCTCCAGACCAGCAGCAGCCAATCAGATCCCCTCTCAGTACATCAGCCGTGTGACAGAAATTCAGGGATTCAATGATCCACAGAAGGAGGAGTACTTCAGGAAGAGGATTAGTGACCAACACCAAGCCGACAGTGTCATCTCTCACATTAAGACCACAAGGAGTCTCCACATCATGTGCCACATTCCAGTCTTCTGCTGGATCTCAGCAACTGTGCTTCAGCGAATCATGAAACAAGGGACCACAGAAATCCCTAAAACTCTGACTGCAATGTACTCACACTTCCTGTGCACCCAGACAATCATGAGGAAGGAGAAGTATAAGGAGGAAGATGAGAGAGGAACTCTACAGGAACTCCTGAGATCCAACAGGAAGATGTTTCTGAAACTGTCTGAACTGGCTTTCAAACAGCTGATGAAGGGCAATGTGATGTTCTATGAAGACGACCTGAGAGAGTGTGGGATTGATGTCACTGAGGCCTCAGTGTACTCTGGGATTTGCACTGAGATCTTTAGGGAGGAGTCTGTGCTTTACCAGAGGAAGGTTTACTGCTTTGTGCATCTGAACTTTCAGGAGTTCCTGGCTGCTTTCTATGTGTTTCACTGCTGTGTGAACTACAACACGGAGGAACTGCAGCTTCTGAAGCCAAAAAACATGAAGTGGTCTGACAGTGTTTCACTGGACGAGCTGCTGAAGGGAGCTGTGCGTACAGCTTTAAAGAGTAAGACTGGACACCTGGATCTGTTTCTCCGTTTTCTGTTGGGCATCTCACTGGAGTCCAATCAACAACTCCTGCAGGACCTACTGACACACACAGTGAGCAGCTCTGAGAGCATCAAGGAAACAGTTCAGTACATCAATGACATTATAGAAACAGAGGATCTTCCTTCTGACAGATCTATCAACCTGTTCCTCTGTCTCACTGAAATGAATAACTCCTCTTTATCCAGTAAAATCCAGGAGTATCTCAAATCAGAGAAAGGCTCAGATAAGAGACTGTCTGCTGGAAAGTGTTTAGCATTAGCCTACATGCTCGTGAACTCAGACGAGGTCCTGGATGAACTGGACTTGAGGAAGTACAACACCACTGAGCAGGGTTATTGGAGACTGATCCCAGCCGTGAGCAACTGCAGAAAGGCTGTGTGAGTGTTGTGTCTCAGTGAATTTATTTTAATATTTCAGTGCTGATGCTGAAGGAGACACATTTCCAGATTGGTTTTGGGGCAGGGTCTAAAATGTTAAACAACAAAGTTCTGCAGTAAATTCACCTCAGTGTGTACATTAGGGATGTTCAGTGTAGGTGTAATATGATAAATCTAAGAATCACAATTCCAAAATGAACATTTACTCTCTCTTTTTCTCTCTGAATTTCACATCTGTATTTACTTCACATTGCAGATTGCCTTGCTGTAAGCTGTTCAAGAATTCCTATGAAACTCTCTGCTCTGTTCTGAAATCACCAAACTCACCCCTGAAAGAGCTGGAGTTCAGTCACACTGAGCTGCAGGATTCAGGAGTGAAGCTGATCTCTGAGGCACTAAAGAGTTCAAACTGTAAACTGGAGACACTCAGGTGAGATTTCTTTGATTTCAATCCTGAATGGAAATAAGTTAAGACTGTTTTGATGGGTCTTTGATTTCAGTAGAAATGAGCTAAAGGGGAACATGTCCATATGTCTTAAAAGGCATTGACAACTCAGTGTGTATCTATATTTCTATTATTTTGTTTGTTTAGTGTGTTCAGTGATTCTACGTACATTCAGAAAAGGAAAAATGAAAACAGATATGTTTTGGCTCATTTATTCATACAGGTGTAATGTTCCCAGTGCTTCATTTGCATTTCTCTAAATAGATTCTGTGGTGGAGCACACCACCATATTTTTTCTGTGAAAGGTATTGGATCTCAAAAATGATCTTTAGAGAAAAAAGTAGTTAATGCAGTAAAGTAGTCACAACTGTAGGGACAGGATAGTTTATCAGGGGGACCTTGGAATGAACCATTTTCACAAACTCCCTGCAGCACTCCAGCATTCCTTCTTGTTCCTCATTTAAAGTACAGCACAGGGAGACAGCTGTGGTCTGGGAAATAGACTTGCGACTGGAAGGTTTGGCCTGAAATAATTATATTATAAAACATATTATCCAAACAGGGCGGCACGGTGGCGCAGCAGGTAGTGTCGCAGTCACACAGCTCCAGGGGCCTGGAGGTTGTGGGTTCGATTCCCGCTCCGGGTGACTGTCTGTGAGGAGTTGGTGTGTTCTCCCCGTGTCCGCGTGGGTTTCCTCCGGGTGCTCCGGTTTCCTCCCACAGTCCAAAAACACACGTTGCAGGTGGATTGGCGACTCGAAAAGTGTCCGTAGGTATGAGTGTGTGAGTGAATGTGTGTGTGTCTGTGTTGCCCTGTGAAGGACTGGCGTCCCCTCCAGGGTGTATTCCCGCCTTGCGCCCAATGATTCCAGGTAGGCTCTGGACCCCCCGCGACCCTAAATTGGATAAGCGGTTACAGATAATGGATGGATTATCCAAACATCTATTAATGCTATGTTACTGAAATAATCTGTCGCCCCTGGCTTGCTCACTTGAGGGTTTTACATTTTGTTTTTACATTTCATGTCAAATCTTGTCTTACTGGAATTCTGTGAAGCCGCTTTGTGACAACATCAGTTGTGAAAAGCGCTATATAAATAAATTTGAATTGATTTGATAATAATTTATTTTTCTTTCCATTAAAACTAATTGTAAGACACCTATCCTCTGTTTGGACATTATATCCTTAAATATATCGACAGGGGAAGCACACGAATGTCTGCCTTCACTGAAATATTAGTGATGCTTCTGTCACAAGTGCATTGCAGTGCAGTAGCGGTCCAGCAAAATTTGACTTGCATTTTTCCCATTCTCTCCACTGGTGAAAGGTGATGTAACGGAAATTCAGATTAAATTTTAGAGCAGATCAGAAGCCACTACCTTTGTTCAATAACTAGGAGAAAATAGAAGTTTTATAAATCATGCTTAACGTACCAGGAACTTAAAGTAACAGGGTGAAAGATGAAGGTGGGGTTTCAGGTGACTTTAAACGTTAATGTCTGCCCACTTTAGTATAAATTGATTTGTACACTTTAATTATCAATCCACAACTGAACACTGTGTGGTTATTTGAAGTTGTTATGCCACATTAACATCAGTCTGGAGCTGATTCTATCTGCAATTTCCTGAAGGTCACAAAAAAAAAACATTTTGTGAGAAATAAAAAAAAAATTTCTTCCATCACTCACTAAGTGTGACATTCGTAGCGCAGTGTAAATATTAAATCAAACCTGTAGATGAAATCAACATCTCTTTCTCAATTGTTTCAGAAATGTTCCTGTAACTATTCAGTGAGTAATGTCCTCTCTCTTTACAGACTAACTGTGTGTAAACTTGGGGAAAAGTCTTGTGAAGATCTGGGCTCAGTTTTACTGGTGAACTCCTCCCTGAAAGAACTGGACCTCAGTAACAATGACCTGCAGGATTCAGGAGTGGAGAAGCTCTCTGCTGCACTGAAGAGTTCACTCTGTAAACTGGAGACACTCAGGTCAGAATTCAGACCTGATATTTAATGCTCATTAACATGACTATTATTATATTTACAAAAATACATATTTTTTGAATATTTACATAAATCTGATTGGCTAGTCCTACATTGTCTCTCCAATCACTTCAGGACTTCTGTAAAGTGTATCCACTGCTGGAGAAACGAACAACAGACTGAACACCAGACTTTCCATGGTGTTTCCATGGTGATATTATCAGTCATACATCCTACAAAACAAAACAGAGGTTTATTATTATTGTCATAGGCAGCCAGTGTCACTTTGGTCGTTTATAGGGATGTCCTAATCCGAGCTCAAAGATTGGGTCCGATCACAGCATTATTTTACTGACCTGTATCGGCTTTATTGGGCTCGATCTTAAGTCTGATCCCTTGTTTCCTCTAGGCAGCAAGCTCAGATTCCCTCCTCCGTCTGTAGCATGTGTTGCTACCAGATTTGGCCTGCTGCCTGATTTGGACTGCATATGCACAGAACATCATGCTTGTGTAGACTTTGCTGATAGCTCTAAATTGTATTAATTTCTTCTCTGAGGATAACTGTAAATAGACACAGCACTGTTTGGCTGAATGGTGCGTGTCCCTCAATGTTATTCCGTCATGTTTTGTTTAAACAGAAGACTACCACAACAATATCTTCAGCAGTAAATAAACACATTTTGCAGGGGCTCCAGTTGTTTAAAACTGTAAAGGACTGTGAAGAATGACTAACTCAGTGTTTATATGTGTTTAAAGATAAAGCTCTCCTCTGCTTTGGAAAACACTCTCTGCTCCTGTAAGCTACATGCGTGAAGTTCTGTGCATGTGCAGTCCAGATCCAGCAGGTCACGCGAATTGGGTAGCCACAACATGCTTTGTAAATGTGGTGATCTAATTCTGCTGGACACCCAAATTGAACCAAGGCCCACCCAGTCAGCCAGAGTTAATCCCTGCATTTGAGTGCACGTTCACGAACTCACACCTTTCTGACTGTTCTGCACAAACACACATTCCCATGAGTCAGATTCAGAGCAAAAGAGGATGTGATTAGAGTCATCAGTCGTCTCATATTTGGACAATAAAAGCCGTGTTGTGTTTGGGTGCGATACGGGATACGTTTTATCCTGTATTTTTGAGATGAGACTGAGACTATGATTTGTTTGGCACACACTGCTCTCCCTGAGTCAGAGGAAGGGCAGATTCTGCATGGCTCCTAAACAGAGAATGAGCTTTTCGTTAGCTGTCACTTTTATTATGCCAATCAGCAGCCAGAATTAGCCGTTCATCATTTAGTGCTGCAGCCAGTGGAGTCACATTCCCACCTACAGGGTTTTGTTTTGCTGCTGCGCTGAGAGAAACAGGTCAGTGCTGTAAAAAGATATAACTTATTTTAGCACTGTGTCCTGAAGAAACTACATTTCACTTCTCCCTCAACACACCTGTGATGACAATAAAACTGCCAGACTTTTAGAATCTGTCACAGTCGAGGGAGGATGAGGACATGCACGCAAGGAATATTTATTTAAACAAAACCAAGGCAAACACAACAAACAGAAATCAAACAGGAGCAGGGAGGCAAGAAAAACTAGAACTCAGTGGAACAAAACTAGAACAGGAACATAACTGTGAACTGTTGGTAATGTGTGAGACAGCAGACAAAGATACACATCAACACACACAAGAACCGACAAGGGAACACTGAAACAAAGGGACTATAAGGGACTATATATACACAGAGCACTGACAAGGAACACCTGGGGACAATAACGAGAGGGCAGGACTACAAAGGAGACTCTGACGAGGGCGGAGCTAAGGCGGGACTAGGGCAAAGACAGGAAGAATAAACAAAGCCATGTGCTAAATGAGCACATGGCTAGGAAAACAAACAGGACCTGACAGAATCAAAGTAATTCTTTATACAGGTGTGTGAGACAAACATAGGAGTTCTAAATAATCAGATCTGTATAATTAATATTAAATATGGTAATGAAATGAGGACGAGGCTCTTTCAGAACTCTTAAACCGAGGAGATGCTTTTACTTCAGACCTCATTTTAATTAAATGAAAATATAAAGTAGTCATACAGCGGGTCTTCTGCTCAAATTTTTATTCAAATACTGTATTGCTTTATGACTATTCTATATTTTCATTAAATGAAAAAGACTAGGAGAAAAGAGGAGGTTTGATAAATGGAGCTAAATGTAACAAAGAAAATAAAGTCACAGGGTGAAAGAGGTCCACTGTGATTTCAGAATAACTGTAAATGTTGATGTCTGCCCTTACACATCATCAGCTGATTTTTCTCAGGGGATTGTTTTACTGAAATCAAACACCACACACAACTCAGAACTGACACTTTCAGAACTCACACAGGTTCAGTAAAGATTAGTGAGTCGTTCAGGTTCTGTACCACATTCACACACCGTCACAAACGTAGCTGATTCTGACCTCACTTTTCTGAATGACGTTAGAGAAATGAGGCAGTTTCTGAGAAAAGAAAACACAGTGACGTTTCTCCTTCTGTCACTGAGCGTGATGTTCCTAGCCAGGTCAATATATGAAGGAGAACCTGTTCATGAAATGTTCCTGTGACTATTCAGTGAGTAATGTCCTCTCTCTTTACAGACTAACTGTGTGTAAACTTGGGGAAAAGTCTTGTGAAGATCTGGGCTCAGTTTTACTGGTGAACTCCTCCCTGAAAGAACTGGACCTCAGTAACAATGACCTGCAGGATTCAGGAGTGGAGAAGCTCTCTGCTGCACTGAAGAGTTCACTCTGTAAACTGGAGACACTCAGGTCAGAGTTCTGGGATTTTATTCTTCATTTTCTACTCTTCACAAACATGACTTTATACATTAAAATTTATTTTTTTTCTAAGCTCTTGTATTAAATATAAAGAAAAAGACTGTGTTACTAGATTATAATAAACACCACTGGGATTATTAACACAACTAGGGGTGGGGGATATGGTCCTAATTTGGCAATAACAATATTCTTGGTGATATGAATAAAACACTGAAAATACTTAAATAAATGTTATATTAATATGAATTGTATTAAATAATATATATTTAATGGAGCTGGGCGATATGGACCAAAAATAATATCTCTGTATTTTTTAGCTGAGTGGCGATATACGATATATATCTCGATATTGTTCTTCTCATGAGATAATAACAAACAGGCACTTCTGAGTCAAAGCTACAGGTCCCAAATGTCACACAGGAACTTTTATTAACATTCAGCTGTAGATGTCCATGAGACATTGCTCAAAAATAAACTATTGGCACATATTAAATAATAATGCCCCTTAAATAAAATACTGTTATTTTCCTGCGTAACAAAAGACTCATAGCTGTGCTGTTAAACTGTAAACAGAAAACATACAGAGCAGCAATAGCAGAAAGTTCATTTGTTCTTTAAAAGTGAGTTTCCTGTGAAGCAGATTTCACCAAAGTGCTTCCTCCTGTGTGTGCTCCTGTACGTCTAGTACTTTGTGCAAATAACAAATCATGTAAACAGACTGAATGAAATAAAAATAAATCCATCCTTCAGTCATCAGTAGGGCTGGGCGAAATGGACAGAAAATCATATCTCGATATATTTTAGTTGAATAGTGATATACGATAAATGTTGTGAAAAATAATGTGAACAAATGTTTTATGAACATTTTATAAACAGAACATTCAGTTTTGTGTGTTAGCTCTACCTCGTCTCTCAATATTCAAATGAAAATCAAATGTCCATGTGTGTTTAAGACAAAGGTTTTCATTAACTCTTCCCCATAATTGTACATTGAAAGGCAGCGCTTCTCGTGCAACTGCGACTGGACAATTGTTATCGTGGGTCAGGAGTTTTAATCAGCCTTTTGGAGCCCTTTTTCTCTACTGTTGAGACGGGGAACATACCCTTTTGCTCTGTAGTAAAGCTTTAGTAACACCACGCCACTTCGTACTTTACCTACACTGAAGTTCTCACGGACTACTAACTATTACTACCAGTAGATTGACCAGAGGAGGATAGGTCACCCCTTGTGAGCCTTGGTTCCTCCCAAGGTTTCTTCCTCAGCTGAGGGAGTTTTTCCTTGCCACTGTCGCCCCTGGCTTGCTCACTTGAGGGTTTTTACATTTTTTTTTACATTTCATGTCAAATCTTTGTCTTACTGGAATTCTGTGAAGCTGCTTTGTGACAACATCAGTTGTAAAAAGCCCTATACAAATAAATTTGAAATTTGATTTGATTACTTTTCTTTTCGTAAGGCACAGCGTTAGCTAATGAAGCTTGCAGTGCTGTCTGAACTGGTTTAGGGAACTGTACTGGGACGTGAATACTTCAGAACAGTGGCAGCAGCACCTCGAAGTTTAACAGCTTCATACAGAAGTGTGTGCTGCTGTTGTAAGTGGTAAAATAGGCTGGGAGTACTCCCACATTTTGATACTACCTCCTTTCAGCATTCCCTACAGATAGCCGTTTCTGCTCCTCATCTGACCAGTAAAATCCGAACCATTTACATATAACTGAGCCACTGTTCTTCTATTTCATGCCCTGTGTTACTCTGCTCCATTTTGTGTGTGTGTGTGTGTGTGTGTGTGTGTGTGCGTATTTGAAGCGCTGATGGCTTTACCATCAATTTCCAAAGCACAAATAGCTTCACCCCAGTGAATCACCTCAGGGGAAAACCCTTTTCTCCATAACAATGAGGAATAGCCTCAGAGACGGCTATAGAATATACTCCCCCTCTGCTCCCCTGTGTGTATGTGTGTGTGTGTGTGTGTGTGTGATCTTAAACACTTTTATTTATTAAAAACATTTATTTCACTACAAATGCAACAGTGACAACATTCAGAAGAAGCAACAAAAAATCTGTAAACATTTGCTTTTTGGAAACAACAGTAAATTTCCAACATTCTGATTTTGTATGAAATAAATAACGTAGCAGAAAGTGTAGTGTGTGAATATAAACAGCAAACGTAAAGAAGTATACAAAAAGTAGCATGAAAGCTTTATGGTAAATAATAAAACAATAAATTAAAAACACAGAGTAGTGTCTGTGCAGAGTCAGTGTAGTTTATCTGCTTTGGTTAGAGCTCATTGGCTGTTGAACTCTTCTAAAGGACTTTCCTCGTCCTCCACCAGGTGCTTCTGCTCGAGGAGGTGAAACAGATTAGTTGTGTTTCCTCCTTCTGTTGTTACAGGCTTTTTTCATTTCTTACATAACACCACGGTTTATTGTTCATTTTATATTTTGTAACAATCCACCTCCACACGACTGAAGTCACTCCACCTTTTTGGAGCAGATTCCTCCGCCTCAGAGCCACTTTCCACCGTACTTCACTGTGTCTAAGTGACTCATGTAAAGAACATACGCTGTATTCTGGGTAACTGCATGACGTCGTTACATAAACAAGTCACGATAAATTGATTTTTACTTGTTTAAAAATTGATGATATTATCACGAACAATACGATATGGAACAGCTCTAATCACAAATACTTTATATGTGTATCTCTCCTTCTAGTGTGTTGTGTGTAGTAAAATGTTGATGGCGAGGGAATGGGTAAGATTCTGTCACTGAGCGTGATGTTCCTAGCCAGATCAATATATGAAGGAGAACCTGTTCATGAAATGTTCCTGTAACTATTCAGTGAGTAATGTCCTCTCTCTTTACAGACTAACTGTGTGTAAACTTGGGGAAAAATCTTGTGAAGATCTGGGCTCAGTTTTACTGGTGAACTGCTCCCTGAAAGAACTGGACCTCAGTAACAATGACCTGCAGGATTCAGGAGTGGAGAAGCTCTCTGCTGCACTGAAGAGTTCACTCTGTAAACTGGAGACACTCAGGTCAGAGTTCTGGGATTTTATTCTTCATATCTATACTTCACCAACATGACTTTATGCATAAAAAATATAATAATTATTATTTTTAAGCTCTAGTATAAAATATTAAGGAAAAGACTGGATTACTAGATTATAATTTACATAATGTAATATATAATGTATGATGTGCAATTATTTGTGATTGTATAATGTACAATGAAATGTGTCCTCTGCATTTAACAAATCTGTGGATGTGAATACACACACACACACACACACTAGTGCACTAGGGGCTGTGAACGCATATCCAGAGCATTTGGGGTTCAGTGCCTTGCTCAAGGACACTTCAGCCGTGGATGTTCCTGCTGGACCTGGGGGTTTGAACCAGCAACCTTCTGGTACCATGCCCAGTCTCTAACCATTAGCCAAGGCTACACTCTATTGGGATTAAAACACAACACAAGTACTTTTTAATGTGTATCTGTGTCTGTGAAAGGAAACATATGGCGTCACATCAATGTCAAAAATAGAGGACGCAGTAACACCAGGTGGAACATTTAAATCTGTACCTTTTTAAAATTGTGTTAGTTAATAGCAAATGTGTAACCCCTTTAGAAAGAGAGAGGGAGAGTGGGGAATTGCACTCACACACAGATCATAATCTCAATCTCAAACTGTTTTTTTGTTCTCAAGTGGTTTTTACCCTCTTCATTTTAAATGTTTTGAAATGGGAGGTTTGTGACAGTTTGGGGGCGGGGTCAGGGCCGTTCTTCTCAGTGAATGCTATTGGCTGATGTCTCCTGGTTCTGTGACTGCCTCATACACTGTATATGTCCCTCCTACTGGGAGAAGACTTCTACAGAAAAACAAACATGGAGGATGTGTACCGTGGTTATTTGTTTTTCGTTTTGAAACGGGGAAAATGTAAAATAGGAGACTACTCAGTATCCAAAATTATTTTGGTTGTCCCTCAGCGTCTCTGTGCAGTGAAAGCGGGTGGAATATGAAGTAAATGTAGCTAGTGAACAGGAGTTGACTCATGAACGAATCTATCCTTTGAGCATCTGGAAATAGGGATTGACTTTTGGCACATGATTCAGAGAATCAACCTCACTGTCGACTCAGTCTCAGTTTTCTAACGCCTTCCTGCAGTGAAAATCATTTCCACATGTTTATCACATATTACTATGATCTGAACCCACTGTAGACAGTGGAATATGACCTTATCTCGACTCTGTTTATCCATGGTGCTGTCCTGGGGAAAACAGCAGCTCTGCTTCTCTCAGTAGGAGGGACATATACAGTATATGAAGCAGTCACAGAACTAGGAGACATCAGCCAATAGCATTCACTGAGGAAAAACTGCCCTGACTCTGCCCCCAAACTGTCACAAACCTCCCATTTCAAAACCTTAAAAGAATAAAATTAGGATCATAACTTAAACAGGGAGGTCATAGTATAGAAACCTTTACTGGATTAATATCTGTATATTTACTTCTAGTAATAACCCCTCTGTGGGACACTGTTGTGATAATGATGTGCTGTGTTGTGATTTGATTTCATTTCTATTGAATGAGGTTTTGAACAGACTCTAAAATGTCTTAGATTTATGAAAACAAATATTCAGGTCTTTTTAATAATTATGTTAAGGTTTTTAAACTTTTTTTATAACACTTACCTTTTGATTTTAACCTGTTTGATATTGAAGTGTTTTTGTAAATTAAACAGAATTTGGTGCTTTTTTGCAGCAGCTTGTTTTGCTCTGAGTAAATACCACATCTCTCAATTTACCCCTCTCTCTCTCTCTCTCTGTGTAGATTGTCTTTTTGTTTAGTTACTGAGGAAGGCTGTGCTTTTCTGGCTTCAGCTCTGAGCTCAAACCCCTCACACCTGAAAGAACTGGATCTGAGCTACAATCACCCAGGAGACACAGGAGTGAAGCTGCTCTCTGTTAAACTGGAGGATCCACACTGCAGACTGGACACACTCAGGTACTGACAGCTTTCTGTATTTGTGTGTGTTCAGTTACTGATTTCATCTGCTGTTACTGTATTTCTATAAAGGTCTACAGCTCATTGTTCCTTCTTCATGTAGCCTCTGCTCTGCTCTAGTAGTATTTAATGGTTAGAGTATCACCCTTCACAGCTCTGTCTCCACTGTTCAGTGTACCTGTTGTCAGGCTGAAGGCTTGTGCGACACTGAAGTAAAACTAAGCCCCATATAAGTCTCTGTATGTGGATTGTAGACTGTCTCTAGAACAGTCTTCTGAAATGTACATTCAGTGTTTAGGGAAGTACAGGAGTACTCTGGAACAACAGTTCTATGACCTCAATGCTGAAACACTTCAGGCTAAAAGATCCTACACTACTGCTGCATCCTGAAACTGAGTCGACTAGTCCATCATTATCTCTGTAGTCCTATCATTTTGGGGCGTCTAAATGGGTCAGGATCAATGGTCAACAGATTGAAGAGCAGACTTTAATACCCAGAGTGGTGTTATCAGTCATACAGTATACAAACCAGAGCAGAGCTTAATTTATTATAGTGATATACAGACATTGACTCTTTGGTTATTAATATTTCAATGTCGTCTACAGAGAGTCTGGGGAGTGTAATGTAAAAGTTTAGTTGAATCTGTGTTCTTTCTAAAGTTATTCTGTTATTTGGGGCGTTTCAGTTTAGATTCTCTAAGAGTTATTGTGTTTATCTGTGAAGCTGCAGACCATCAGTTCTGTTCAACTGTGTGTTTTGTTTTTCCTGAATGATCCTGATCAGAGATCACACTAACACTTGGTGAAGTAGAATGGTATAAAATGGACAGTAGAACTCACTGCTGTGTTTAACAGTGAAAGTAAGAGCATTTCTCACAGGACTGGGACTAAACAGCTGTGTGGTCTTTAGAAAACCACTGCTCAGTGTTAGAGATTAATCAGAAAACAAGGCTTCAGTTCACTGTGGAGTATAAAGCCTGGACTCTGGAGCAGTTGAGAAAGGTCATGTGATCAGATGAGTCCAGACTGACCGTATTCCAGAGCGATGAGGGTGACAGGGTCAGAAGGGAAGTGATGCCCCCTTCATGCACAGTGTCCCCTGTACAAGCCTCTGGAGGCAGTGTTATGATCTGGGGGTCTTCAGTGGGTCAGGTCTAGACTCAGCAGTGTTATGATCTGGGGGTCTTCAGTGGGTCAGGTCTAGACTCAGCAGTGTTATGATCTGGGGGTCTTCAGTGGGTCAGGGCTAGACTCAGCAGTGTTATGATCTGGGGGTCTTCAGTGGGTCAGGGCTAGACTCAGCAGTGTTATTATCTGGGTTCTTCAGTGGGTCAGGTCTAGACTCAGCAGTGTTATGATCTGGAGGTCTTCAGTGGGTCAGGTCTAGACTCAGCAGTGTTATGATCTGGGGGTGTTCAGTGGGTGAGGTCTAGACTCAGCAGTGTTATGATCTGGGAGTCTTCAGTGGGTCAGGTCTAGACTCAGCAGTGTTATGATCTGGGGGTCTTCAGTGGGTCAGGGCTAGACTCAGCAGTGTTATGATCTGGGGGTCTTCAGTGGGTCAGGGCTAGACTCAGCAGTGTTATTATCTGGGTTCTTCAGTGGGTCAGGTCTAGACTCAGCAGTGTTATGATCCGGGGGTCCTCAGTGGGTCAGGTCTAGACTCAGCAGTGTTATGATCTGGGGGTCTTCAGTGGGTGAGGTCTAGACTCAGCAGTGTTATGATCTGGAGGTCCTCAGTGGGTCAGGTCTAGACTCAGCAGTGTTATGATCCGGGGGTCCTCAGTGGGTCAGGTCTAGACTCAGCAGTGTTATGATCCGGGGGTCCTCAGTGGGTCAGGTCTAGACTCAGCAGTGGTGTGTGGCAGTAAAATGAAGTCCACTGAGGACCTGAATGGACTGAATGACCAGGTCGTCCCAGCAGTGGATTGTTCCAGGACGACACCAAGATTCATCAGGCTCAGATTGTGAAAGAGTGAGGAACTATATTCTCACATGAACTGACCACCCCAGAGTCCTGACCTGAACCCACTGAGAGGCTTTGGGACGTGCTGGAGAAGACTTTACGGAGTGGTCCGACTCTCCCATCGTCAATACAAGATCTCCACCAAAAATGAAGGCAGCTCTGGAGGAAATAAATGCTGTGGTGTTGTAGAAGGTTGTAGAAACAGAGCCGTGGTGAATGTGGAGCGTAATCAAAGCTAAAGGTGGTCCAGTGAAATATTAGTGTGTGAGTTGTTTTGGTCGGGCAGTGTAGGGGTCTGTGATGAAATGGTCAGTGAGAGCAGGTACAAGGCAGAAGAACCTAATAAATGAGCAGCTGAATGTAGGATCTAGACAGGGTTTAATGGAGCAGTTGTAGAAGAGCGACTCTGCTGCATTATTCTGTGTTGAAGGCTGAGAGGAACAGAGGGAAATGGAGAAAATGAAACACAGAGAAAGAGAAACAGAATATTTCTCTGTGATAAAAAGACAGTGAGGATGAAACACCACAGATGATGATCTTTCTTCTGTTTCCAAAAATGACATCAATGAATGACGCTGTAATGAAGCTGAATGTGGGGCTCAGAGAGAACAGTGAGAACACACACCACTCACACACAACCATCAACTCACAACTGTGTGTGTGTGTTGTAGGTTGGAGCATGGAGGAGAGATCAGGATTAAACCAGGACTAAGAAAATGTAGGTTCTCTCTCTCTCCTGCTCTTTCTCTTTACATTCGTTGTGTCTCATTTTGTGTTGTTTGTGTGTTGTGTAGGTACCACTTCAGAATAAGACTTCACTTATAAAGGTTTATAAATGGTTTAAAGTCTGTTTATTAATAGTTATGTTGTAAACACATTAATAATCAGTTATAACACAGATATAAAGGGCACCAGTGACCTGTTGTTGCCAAATAGTGAACCCATATCTGTCTACAGTTAAAGCTCAGATCTTGCCGAATACTGACCTCACTGTGTCTCCTCCATCAGTCGACATTAACCCCATCAGCTCCAGCACATATTTGTTAATGAGTTTAACCCTTTAATGAATTACCCACCACCAGAGAGTCTTTTTCTACTTTAATGAAAATGTGGTGAACCTTAACATGTGAAATGACTAAACTCACATTCTCAGGTCTGCGCTTATTCTTTACCTCCACATTTTCACTAAGTTCTCTCACACTTTCAGTATTAGACACAAAAGAGTTCACAGTCACACTTCTTTTCTCTGTGTTACAAAGGATTATTAATCACTTTTAAAGTGTTCACAGTGTAATTAATAACCATGTAATAACGGGCTTTTAAAGCATTTATAAACCTTTGTTTATTCTAATTTTAATGTGGTACCATTTTATGTCTGATTGTGTGTCGTGTGTCTGATTGTGTGTGTGTATCTTGTTGTGTGCAGATGACTGTGAGCTCACACTGGACCCAAACACAGTGAACACACGCCTCTCTCTGTCTAAGAGGAACAGGAAGGTGGAGAGTGTGTGGGAGGAACAGTTGTATCCTGATCATCCAGAGAGATTCAGTTACTGGAGGCAGGTTCTGTGCAGAGAGAGTCTGACTGGACGCTGTTACTGGGAAACTGAGTGGAGTGGGAGGGAGGTTTATATTTCAGTGGCGTATAAATCAATCAGGAGAAAAGGAGGCAGTTATGACTGTTGGTTTGGAGCGAATGAAAAGTCCTGGAGTCTGATCTGCTCTAATAACAGTTACTCTGTCCGTCACAATAAGAACAGCACTGATCTCTCTCCTCCTCCCTCCAGCTCTAACAGAGTAGGAGTGTATGTGGACTGTCCGGCCGGCACTCTGTCCTTCTACAGTGTCTCCACTGACACACACACACTCACACACTTACACACACTCACCACCACATTCACTGAACCCCTCTGTGCTGGGTTTTATCTTTATTATTCAGACTCCTCAGTGAGTTTGTGTCAGATACAATAGTGCTGTGTGTGATCTATTTTTTGGATTGGTCTTTTCGGTCAAACGAGCTGCTGCTTTAAAATGTGAGGAGAATCACAAAAGACGATGAAACAGAAATGAAGCTCAGTTTGTAAAAGAAAGACAAAGACCCAATGTTCCCATGACTAACGCCACAGCTATTAAGAGCTTTATTTATATAAGCATGTACCAACTGATCATCCGTGACCGGAAAGGGCCGGTTTTTATCGTGATCGACCGGTCAGTGTCTCCACACAGATTTGTGCCGGTCGCATTTACCGTATTTTCCGCACTATAAGGCGCACCTAAAAAACTCAAATTATCTCAAAAGCCGACAGTGCGCCTTATAATCCGGTGCGCCTTATATATGGACCAATATTGAGCCAATGTAAAGACCCCAAAATGGCTCCTATTCAGAGACACGCATATGACGCAGAGTTTAAACCCAAGGCGATCAGTCACGCAGAAGAACACGGGAAAAGAGCAGCAGCAAGAGAATTTAACATTAACGAATCAATGGTGCGAAAGTGGAGGAAGCAACAAGATGACCTACGCCAAGTAAAGAAGACTAAACAGAGTTTCCGAGGGAATAAAGCGAGATGGCTACATTTGGAGGACAAACTCGAACAGTGGGTTGTTGAACAGAGAGCAGCAGGTATAAGTGTCAGTACAATCACTATTCGAATTAATGCAACCGCGCTAGCAAGCGAACTTGGCATTAATGACTTTAAAGGCGGTCCTTCTTGGTGCTTTTGGTTTATGAAAAGACGTAATCTCTCCATCCGCACACGAACAACTGTTTCACAGCAACTTCCAAAAGACTACCAAGAAAAGCTGGCCACTTTTCGCGCATATTGCAACAACAAGATTACTGAAAAAAAAATCCGGCCAGAGCACATCATCAACATGGACGAAGTTCCACTCACCTTTGATATTCCCGTGAACCGCACTGTAGATAAAAAGGGAGCCCGTACGGTAAATGTTCGAACCACAGGGAATGAGAAGTCATCCTTCACTGTAGTTCTCGCTTGCCAGGCTAATGGCCAGAAACTTCCCCCCATGGTTATTTTCAAGAGGAAGACTTTGCCAAAAGAAAACTTTCCAGCCGGCGTCGTCATCAAAGCTAACTCGAAGGGATGGATGGATGAAGAAAAGATGAGCGAGTGGTTGAGAGAAATTTATGTGAAGAGGCCGGGTGGCTTTTTTCACACAGACCCATCCCTGTTGATCTACAACTCCATGCGCGCCCATATCACAGATGGTGTCAAAAAACAAGTGAAGAACACTAATTCAACACTCGCTGTCATTCTGGGTGGATTGACAAAAGAACTCCAGCCGCTAGATGTTGGTGACAACACGGCATTCAAAGCTAGACTGCGAACTGCGTGGGAACAGTGGATGACAGAAGGCGAACACACGTTCACCAAGACAGGTAGACAGCGCCGGACGACATATGCCACCATCTGCCAGTGGATTGTAAATGCATGGGCTGATGTATCAGTCTCAACTGTGGTCCGAGCTTTCAGGAAGGCAGGAATTGTCACTGAACTGCTAGACAGCAGCAGCGACACTGACTTGATCAATGACGACTTCGAAGAGACAGAGCCGGGCATGTTGGATCCCGTATTTGCCCAACTGTTTAATTCGGACACCGAAGAAGAAGAATTCCAGGGATTCGTGGATGAGGAATAACTTAGTAAAGTGAGCTTTACGTGTTTATTTTGTGTGTTGTGTGATTTTAACGTTTGAGCAACGTTGAGTTATTGATATATTGTTATCGCTTTGCACTATTTCGAGTGTTACTATATTGTGATTATTATTATTATTATTGAATCGAGGAAAAGTCCCCCCCCCCCACTATGTGGGGTATATTAACATTGCACTACATGTTTTACCTTAAACTACGCTGGGTTGTAATCTATTAATAAAGTTGAACTGACCTATCTGACTGTTTTGTTGACATTCCCTTTAACGCAGCTCCATCTAATTGATGCATAACGTAACCCCCAACCTCTACTGTAGCGTCTATTGTATGCGCCTTATAATCCGGTGCGCCTTATATATGGACAAAGTTTTAAAATAGGTCATTCAATGAAGGTGCGCCTTATAATCCGGTGCGCCTTATAATGCGGAAAATACGGTACACATGTGCACCACACGAGGGCAGCAGCAGCAGCGCAAACACAACCACACACTCACTGTTTAAGCACTGTTTCCTATTGTACTACACTTGTGCACTTGTTTTCATTAGGAATCGTTAATAATTGCTCTTTATTTTATTCAGGGGTTTTTAGAAGACATGATTTGTCACATTAGTGCACAATTTTATGTTCAGATGTAAAAGTTTCCAGTAAACCCTGTACAGAAACGCCCTCTATTGTTAATCAACATTAATTAGTTCATAGCGTCAAATTATTTGATCAAAAAGCCCTCAACACCACCTCATATGTCTCAGTAGCAACACCACTACACACACACACATGACTGTAGACTGGGAGAGAGAGGAAGCGCCTGGGAGCATATTTTCGAATAAACTTAAATTTACCTGTTATCGCAAAACAACCAAATAAAACCTTTATGTTTGGTGAGAGACAACCTATTACTATAGTTTAGTCACTTTGAGGTACATACTCAATTCGTTACTTATTCGCCAGTTTCTTATTCGGATTCTCTATTCCACTTTTAATGGTGCAGTAGTTGCATTCTGTCGCCGCTAGATGGCGAAGTACGAACACACCTTCCATAACATGGAAAAACTACACGTTTAGCTTAATTTTGTGGATTTTATCTCTTTATTTACAAAGTGTCTCAAACATCTGAAAGTGTTATTGAAGACACAGTGTAAAAGACTCTCAGAATCCTAAAGATGAAGAAATGTCACTGTGGAATTGCTTTGTCATGGTCCTGTGAATATAGCACATGACGTGATGAATATGTAGAAACATGAACTGTGGAGTAAATGTCCTATGGCATTTTTATTTTTTAATTGTCAAATTATCAAGAATCTGGTATTGATTTTACAGAAGGGTTAGTACAAATATAACAAATAATGTATAAACATTTAATACAAGAATTGAACCTCAGCTGTTACGTTAGACTTTCTGCAACAGTTTCATAAATTCTCATTAAAAACAGTAGTAAAACATTGTAACAGTCATCACATTTAAACTGAGTGATTTGTTTGTTCAGTTTCGATACAGGAGGTGGTTTTAAAGAGCTCTGTCTCATAGAGGAACCTCTTAGTGAAGTGAAGAAGATGGACTGAGAATGGAGAATGGGGATAAAAATGTTCCTGAATGAATTTACTGGTGAGATTATAACTAATTTGTGTCTAAACCCATCCACGCTTTATTCACTTCATCAAATGTATATTCAGAAACTGAAGATTCAAAAGGATCAGTGCTGGAATGTGGCGTTAGTGAACACACAGTGCGTGTCATGGTCTTTACCAGTTGTCTTCACTGTGAAGTTCACATAACTCACTACTCGCCAGTAAACATTTTTACTGCTGTCTATGAACCTCTCTGTAGTCTCAGGTTTTCTTCCCTGCGTATTTTCACTGTCATCCAGATTGACGCTGTCAGGACGATGCAGATAAAGATGAGTGCTGTCACCTTGCAGAGGTTGAACAAGACGTGAAATTGTCCTGCCATGGTGAATCTGTGGTGTCTGTTCTGGGGCTGGGGCTCTTTTACAGTGTGAGATGTGGACCCACGTGTCCCTCTCAGCAATCTTCACTGCAGTGTGAGTAGTCAGGAGCACCTGGAACTGTCCTTGACAGCGATCCACTTTCCAGTTCGCCCTCCTGTAGACTTTAGTCAGGATCCAATCTCCAGGCTTCACCGTGTGTCCTGTAACTGCTCAGTAGAGACTCTCTCACCCTCCTGTGCACATCAGACAAAACAGAACACAATGTTGCACAGTATTTTTGCATGTGATCATCTTCCAAGGCCAATGTTTCTCTTTTGGAGCACATCCTGTATTTGGCGGACAGTCAAACATTATCTGGAAAGGGGAGTGTTTGGTCCTGGACCACACTCTTTGTCTCAGACTCATGCACACACCAGCGGCAGGGCTTCCACCCGATTTAGCCCTGTTTCTGGACACACTTTGATCAGGTGTTGTTTTATTGTGCCATGTGCTCTTTCTACCGCCCCTGCACTCATAGGGTGATAGGCACAGTGTTTGTGTAGTGGCGTGTCAGTTACTTCACTGATGTGTGTTAAAATGTTGCTAACAAACGATGGCCCATTGTCAGATGAGGTTTTCCTAGGACCGCCAAACCTAGGGGCAGTTTCCCTCAACAGTATTTTTGCTACCGTTAGTGCGTCTTGGTGAGAAGTGGGGAGAGCTTCTACCCGTTTTGAAAACATGTCAACGATCACAAGCACATATTTCTTTTTCAGACGTGGTGTTAATTCAATAAACTCCATTTGTAGGTGATCAAAAGGCCTGTCAGGTTCTGGATGTCCATGTGTGTGTTCATATGAAACGGCTCCTGTTGAGTTCACCTTCAGACGGTGAGACACTTTTTTGAAAAATGTTGTGAGTAATTTGAGAAGCCTTTTACAAACCACTGTTGATTTACTGCGTCTACCGTTCCTCCCCTCGAACAGTGGTCCACTCCATGGGCCATTTTCACAAAGTAAGGAAAGTAGTAGGAGGGTAGACATGGTTTGTTGTTTGGTCCCAACCAGATTTTCCCATTAAACGTACGCCCTGAGTTTCCCCATGTTTTCACATCTTTAGCTGTTCTGGTTTTTGAATTTCCTCAGGTGTACCATCCTGAGGTTCAACAATGGGGGCTTGTATTAAAAACACCCCAGGGTCCGACGCTGCCTTCTTAGCTGCAGCATCTGCTCTCGCGTTCCCCAATGCTTCTGGGGTTTTATCACTTGTGTGTGCGTGAACATGTGCTACTGCCACCTGTTTTGGTGAAAGAATGGCGTCCAGAAGTGCTGACACTAGTATGTGATGTACAGGTGCCTTACCTGATGATGTTAGGAAATGTCTTTGTTTCCACAAGGTCCCAAAGCTGTGAACAGCCCCGTAACTGAACCTGGAGTCTGTGGAGATGGTGACTGCCTGTTCTTTGGCTAGTTTGCATGCCTCAGTCAGTGCAACTAGTCCAGCAGCCAGTGCTGAAAAACTGGAAGGTAGGCTGCCTGTAAACACAGTGTCTGTTAGTGTAACAACAGCAAACCCTGTTTTTGTCACGCCTTTAGAGTCTTTGTAGCTGGATCCATCTACACAGAGGATTATATCAGGATTATCGAGTGGAACATCTTTCAGGTCGTGGAGAGCAGAAGAGGTCCAGTGTGTGCAGACGGTCATCAATCAATCAATCAATCAATCAAATTTATTTGTATAGCGCTTTTTACAACTGACGTTGTCACAAAGCAGCTTCACAGTTTCAAAACAGAACATTTAAATAAAAGCCCAATGCAAGCAAGCCGAAGGCGACAGTGGCAAGGAAAAACTCCCTCGAGGCTGGAGGAAGAAACCTTGGGAGGAACCAAGACTCACAAAGGGGACCCATCCTCCTCTGATCAAACTATAGATTGAATTTTAAATGATCACCAATGAAGTGTCATTATGCTACATAATAATAATAATAATAATAATAATAATAATAATAAGGTGAGCAGCTGGTCTGGTCTGCAGGAGAATCCAGCAAACAGTCTTCCATCAGTGGGCCACCATTCTCTCAGAAAAAAACAGTAAAACAGTAAAAGGGAAGCAGTTAGTTTAGTTGAGTGCAGCAGAGAATAAGAGCATGTGAATATTTTAGTGTAGTGACGGATCAGACTGTAACAGACTGGGAGTAGGGAAACCAGAAGGAGCTCAGGCAAAGACATCCTTTCGTTCCAAGCAAGAGAAATTGTGAGCACATCATCCAGGTTTACCCTGATTCTCCATGTCCATGAGTTCCTGAAACGACAACCTTAAACTAGACAGAGGTTAGTTGCCAAAGGCTAAACTGAACAAGTGTGTTTTGAGCCTAGACTTAAACATAGTGACTGTGTTTGCGTCCCGAACACTAGCTGGAAGATTGTTCCAGAGCTGAGGGGCTTTGTAGGAGAAGGCTTTCCCCCCCGCTGAAGTCTTATGAATTCTGGGTACTAGTAAGAGGCCGGCGCCCTGAGATCTGAGTAATCTTGGTGGTTCATAGTGTGTGATGAGGTCTCGCAGGTATTCAGGGGCGAGACCATGTAAGGATTTATACGTGAGTAAAAGAATTTTGTAATCAATACGGAATTTAACTGGAAGCCAGTGAAGGGCCGATAAGACTGGACTGATATGATCAAATTTTCTAGTCTTAGTGAGGACCCTGGCTGCAGCATTTTGAATTAACTGGAGTTTACTCAGGTTTCTGCTGGAGCATCCTGATAAAAGTGCATTGCAATAATCTAATCTTGATGTAATAAAAGCGTGAATTAATTTTTCCGCATCTGGGAGGGATAAGGAATTTCTTAACTTAGCGAGGTTCCGAAGATGTAGGAAAGCTATTCTTGTAATGTTACCTGTATGCTGATCAAATGATAGATCTGAATCAATTATAACACCCAGATTTTTAGCTGATGAGCTCGGGAGAACAGGGAAGTCAAAATTATGTATTAAATCTGATACCTTATTTATAGCAGGTTTTGGACCTAGAAGGAGAACCTCGGTTTTGTCGCTGTTTAGCAGAAGGAAATTGTATGACATCCAATGCTTCACTTCTTTAACACAGTCCTCCATTTTCTTTAGTGTAGGTTTGTCATCTGGTTTGGCTGATATGTATAACTGTGTGTCATCTGCATAACTGTGGAAGGTAATGCCATGCCTGCTAATAACTCTGCCCAGTGGCAGCATGTATAATATGAATAGTAAAGGTCCTAAAATGGAGCCTTGGGGAACTCCAAATCTCATTTTTGTATGAGTAGAAGAAACATTATTTACGTTTACAAACTGATAGCGATCTGTGAGGTAAGACTTAAACCATGATAGGGCTGTTCCTGTTATTCCAACCATGTTTTTTAATCTTTCTAGCAGAATAGTATGATCAATTGTATCGAAAGCTGCACTGAGGTCTAGTAGAACTAGCATGGATACGCAGCCTCGATCAGAGGCGAGAAGAAGGTCGTTTGTTATCTTAACTAAAGCTGTTTCGGTGCTATGGTGTGGCCTAAAACCAGATTGAAATTTTTCATATATGTTATTCTTATGCAAGTATGACCTAAGTTGTTGGGCCACAACTTTTTCTAAGATCTTAGATATGAAGGGAAGGTTAGAGATGGGTCTGTAATTGGATAGTACACTAGGATCAAGATTCGGTTTTTTGATTAGGGGCTTAATAACTGCTAGTTTAAATGCTTTGGGTATGTGACCTAGTCTAAGGGATGAATTTATGATTGTTAAAATGGGATTGATTATGACTGGTAATACTTCTTTAAATAGTTTTGTTGGTATTGCATCAAGTGTGCAGGTCGTACAATTTGACGAATAGATGATTTTCTCCAGTTCTAGCTGTGGTAGTGGGTCAAAGTCCTCTAGTCTTTCTTCTATGTTTTGTTCTATATCATCCACACCAGATGACAGACAGGCTGGATTTAGTAATATGGTATTTATTGTTTGTCTAATATTTTCAATCTTATTGTTAAAAAAGTCCATAAAAGCTCCCCCCATAAAAGCATGGGGCTCCCCGTCCTGTTCTGTGGGAAGGAGAGGAGCTGGGTTCAACACTGTACACCTTTTTACTGTAACATTTGTCATTTTTGTCAATAACGTGTGATATTTGAGGCACCTGGCTGCACTGAGGTGTGATGTCTGTTTTTCCAGAAAGATCATGGACACTGCGTGTGGAAGGTGTAGGGTGATGTCTGCACACCCCAGTATCTCTCTAGAACCTATGATGGCCTTCTCTGCTGCTGCTACGACTCTTAAGCAGTAGGGATAGCCCTGAGCTACGGTGTCTAGCCGCCCACTGGTTGAAGTTTGTTACCGTGTTCTTGTAAGAGAACAGAAGTCATGGAGCCTTGTTGTTCATCTACAAATTGTTCAGAAGGTTTGTCTGGATCAGGCAGAGCTAACACTGGTGCGTTCTGAAGGGCTATTTTTAGATTTATAAACGCCTCCTCCCCTTCAGGGGTCCAGGTTTCTTTGGACGAGGCTGTTAGACTCTTTTTATGTGCCGTGTCGTGTAGTGGAGCAGAGGTTTGTGCATAATTTGGAATCCACATTCTGCAGTATCCAGTCAAACCTAGAAAAGAGAGGAGCTGCTTTTTTGTAGTTGGTTGTGTGCGATTTCAGAGACTCTTTCTGCACACAGTGACTTTCCCTTTGCTGACAGATCATGTCCCAGATGTGTGACTGTTGGTTGCACAAGCTGCATCTTGTCCCTCTCCACTCTGTGGCCATTCTGTGCTCGGAAATGAAGCAGAGAGACAGTGTCAGTTACACAGGTGTTCTGATCAGGAGAACATCTCAAAAGATCATCTACGTACTGTAGAAGTGCACTAGGACCTGGGAGAGAGAGCTTAGCTCAGTTACCCCTCAGGGCTGTACTGAAAAAAGAGGGTGACTCAGCGTATCCTTGTGGGACATGTGTGGACATGTTTTTCCCTTGAAAAGAGAAAGCAAACCAAATCTGAGAGTCTTTGTGCACTTTCAGACTGAAAAAAGCATTTTCCAAATCTATCACTGAGAGCCACGGTGAATTTTCTGGGACCTGACTCAGAACAGTGTGTGGGTTTGGAACTTCTGGAGCTCGAGCACGAATAGCCTTGTTTACTGCTTGTGAGTCTTGAACAAAGCCCCACTGCTCTGGTTTTTCCTGGAGCCGTTGATTTTATTACAGGCCAAATTGGAGATCTACACGGTGAGTCCGGACATCCCATAATAATCCCTCTCTCCAACAGACTGTTCAAAACGGGTTATTCCATCAATGGCCTCCTTTTTCAGAGGATATTGAGCTGTGCATGGCCTGTAAACACTTTCTGGAGTGATTATTAATTCTGGAGCTCCTTTTATAAAACCATCATCATATTTGCCTTTGGACCACAGCCAAGGTTCAATGGCGTCTAGAAAATCTGCTTCGTTACTGACGCTGATTTGTTGAGCCAAAAGTGACCCTTCAGCTCGGGCTGAGAATGACACATTTACTGTTGTTCTGTGTGTTTTTGGACGTCTTTGAATATTCCCAATGTTCAGTTTCACTCTGCTGTCAATCAGTGATTGTTAAACAAGTTAAAATGAAATTTGACATGTCTTTCCTTTGTTTATTTTTTCCCTTTGCTGAGGAAATGTGAGGTACCTCCCTTCGAAACCACTGACTCTGATCTGAGGTTAAATTTACTGCGCAGTCCGTCCACTGCTCTCCAGTAAATAGAGTGGTTACAGAGACTAACACACTGTCTCTACCTTGGGACACACACATTTGTTCCACATCAACAGGCCAGGTCTCCACACTAGCAGTGCACTGCACATCCCCTGAGGTTGTGACGTTATCGTAATTAAATGTTGCCCGTAAATGATTTAAAAAGGAGAACCACAGGTTTGATTTTTCTAACTGCCGTCCCATCCACACGTGTGTAAGATCGGATGGAGTTTGTGGCAAATGTAACACGTTTATCTCAACACCCTCCTTCGTGCGTGACACTTTCATTCCTAATTTACACATTAGGTCCCGAGCTAAAAGATCCACAGGGCAGTTTGGTGATAGAAGGAAAGCATGTTTTAGGGCTGTGTCACTTCCTGCACGGTGACACCAAAGCTCCTCAGTGTAAGAGTCCATTAAAGGAGCTCCACCCGCCCCCAATACAGATGTTTTCCTCCCTGATAAACGTGGGTCGGGTGTAAGGCCCCTGTTTTTATGATGTGTGTGTGGTGTGTGTTCTGATCCCTGTGTGATTCATGCCTCCTCTCCCTCAAGCCGTGTCTCTCTCGCTGCTGGTTCTCAGGACGATTAACAGCAGTGTGTCCCACTTCTTTACAGTTGTAACTCTTGTACTGAGAGAAGTCTCTGAAGCCAGTGCCACCTCTTCCACGTCCTCCACCTCTTCCTCTGTCTCTTCTGAAACCAGCTTTTGCCGCCTCCAGCGCCGCACACTGCAGTTGGTGCTGCTCCTTTTCTCTCTTCTGTTGTCCTCTCTTCACTTTCTCATTCAGTCTTTTTTCGACGTGTAAAGGCCAGGACGGTCTGTAGTCGTCCTGTGTCCACTTCCACACAGTCGTCTCTCACCTTCGTCTGAATGTCGGATTTCAAACCACTCATGAAGCGTTCTTTTAAGTGTCTTTCCCACGGGCTCATGTCGTTTGTCAGACTATTTTAAACGTTTGGTCACTTTGAGGTACATACTGTCTACATTCAGTGTTAAAGTCTAGTGTTAAAGTGGAACCGCTCTAAAATGAGCCGAAAACTGCATCTGTGTAAGAATGAGTGTTTTAAAATAAGAGCGGTATTTCCAACGAGGGCCACAGGGGGGCAGTGTGAGCCCGCAGCGCTTTACCTCCTCTCCCTCCTTTAATGATTTTGCTGGTAGTTTTATGGAGAGAGATTAGTCTCAAAATACTTTACAAATGCGTAAATGTTAATCCACAAATTAAACACAAGTCACAGATATGTTTCACTGTTCACAAATGAACACATCACACTCTGTGTCTCACGGTCTGCAGTTTGTACAAATACAGTTACATTCATAAACACGTGTTTGGTTTTCATAGATATATCATCATTTTATGCGAAAATAAATACATTTGTTTACATTTACATTGAATATATTTGTAAAATCACTGTCTCGAATTTAAAATGTATTTGTAAAGTGTTGAATCTGCGTTTGTGGAAGTCACTGCGTTTATTTGTTTATTTCCTCTCGAGGGTTTTTATTTGGAGCAAACTGGAGGATTTCCTTTAATAAAATTTAGAATAAAAATGACAGGAACACGATAATTTAAAGATCCTTTATTGAAGGGACATGTCCTGATATCTTCATTACATTCACTAAATAGGAAACATCTATAATTAAATTATATTTACAAACTAATTTAGGGGGCAGTGTGTTCATCTGAACACAGAGTAAAACATAATAAACACTCTTCACAACAAGGACACACTTCCTTAAAGAGTCATTTAAAACCATGCAGAGAAACTAGATGAAGTACAGTGCACTTCTCTGAACGTCTGTTTATATTCTTAGTTTAAGTTGAGCCACATTCACCTGAAAAGGGTGCACCACTGTCTCAGAATTCATCAAACCATCACTACATTACAGTGAGTTTCCACTTCACTAAGTTCACCTCACTTGTAGCGACATGCACTGACTACACTGTCATATACACCCACTGTGACTGAGTGCTCATGGTAGGTTTGCTGAATATTACGACTGTTTGTAAGTTATTAGCACCATTTCTACCATTGTCCATTAATGGAGAGGAGCTGCTATAAATATTCATTTCAATAGTGGGCCATTTTCGAGGGTGTTACTTAAGGGTTTACACATTTAAACTGATTATAATCCAATACTGTGCTGAGTACAAAACAAATACAGTCCCATAATGTTCTGTAATCACATTAAATACACACTGAAAATAAATCCTACTGTTGATTATACACATTGATGTACAGTCGTCTACAACCAAAAGTGGACAGGGAGTGTTCTCCAAACACATTCAATATTTTGGATTCAAATTTCAGTCCAGAATCCCTCAGTCTATTTTACTACATTACTTCATGTCCCTGATCAATGTCATCATGCCATATAACACACAGCACTGTATTATTTAAACTATTACCATTTCCCATCATTGGTCTTTACATTTTAGAGCTTTTTCCTGGCTGTGAAACATGTTCTGTTACGTCAGTGTGGACATTTACATCACACAGTTCATCTCATCTTCTTATCTGTTTAGTCCCTTTAAGTGTGGCAACAGGACAATCAGAGAAGTCCAGACTCTACTCTGAGCTGCTCCTGGGTCGCTGAGCTCCTCACACGATCACAGAGAGATGCCCAGTAACCCACCTCAGTTCAGCCTCTCGTATCCACAGACTTGTTCTTTTAACCATCATTGTCTTGTTCTTTTGACCATGATCTTTGGGTGGACACACAGACTGAGTGTAAAACTGAGAGCTTTGCTTTATGGCCCAGCTTCTTCTTCACCACCACAGTCCAGCACAACGACCACAGGACTGCAGCCCCTACACCCAGCCTATGATCAATCTCACACTCCCTCTTCTCATCGCTCCTGAACAACTGACCCCAAGATACAGAGACTCCTCCAATTTGAGTGGGTTCTTGACCCCTACGTGGAGGAGCACACCATCTTTTTCTGGGAGATAACCATGACCTCTGTGAGGTGCTGATTTGCAGACAGACTGCAACAAAAGCTCAAGTGCACGCTGGAGTCCTCCGTACACCATCATCTGCAGAGATAACACCTCCCAAATCCCCTGAGAGAAGACTCCTGTCCCATTAATATTTATTGGTGAATATAATTTCAGCTGGGAACCTGTTCTTTATCAAGTACATTATACTCATTAGTGGTGTCAATGTAAACACACGACTGATCTGAAATGTTTTTAAACATTTAATTTAAAATAAATTAATAACGGTATCAAATTTGACCATGACTTCCTCCAATTATACAACTGTTTTACAGAACAAGTCACGTAGGCAACGTAAACACAGCGTTACTACTGTTGTTCTCATAAATCTCATAACTAACGTTCACTCTCGCCGTCTCTCTCTCGCGCACGAGCTCACAAACATCTGCTGCTAGAAGTTTGGCACATTGTTGTCCCCCATCTTCCTCGCTTAATTCACACATTCATCTCTCAGAGTTGTTGAAGTTAGATAATGGAGGCGTTTTATCGTCTGAGCTGTGAGCTGTGAGCTGCAGTTTTCTCAGTTAAATGAACACTATGTAGTATTTCTACCTTAAAATGACAATGATGTTCCAATGAGCTGTAACAGGGAGAATAGAGCCTCTGTGGCTGCTACACTGGGTCCTCTGCTGGTTTACTGCACTAAGAAACTTCTGAATCACAGGGAGGAGGACTCTCCTGAGAAATGTGTAATGCTTTACTGCACAAATCTCCTACGAGAAGAGTCTAGCTCGGTATTCCTGGTACAGACATTATATGGCAGAGAGAGTGATGTATATTTAAACATAAGGCCTTAAGTGCGGTATTAAGAGATGTTCACTGTTCTGTGTGTTTAGACGTATGCTCTGAGTCTGTGCTCCAAAGAGAGAAATGTTCAGGATAAGCTGTCAGTGAGGATAGAGACTATACCTTTTACTCCTCCTTTAGTCCCTTGAACGTGCAAATGTAGACCAGATTCCTATTTGGAAACGTTAAGAATCATATATATCAGGGTCCTAGCCAAGAGCTGGCAGAGAGAAACTAGAGAGAAAATGGGAAGAGACGAGAGCGCGCTGAAGCGGACACCTCTCTCACGGGAACCTTAAGAACCAGTAAGATACTGTTTCTGTAAATAAAGATGTATTCACACCTTTAACCGTGTCTGCGGAGATTCTTTTTCATCACCAGTCTTCAAAATACAGCAAATAAACAACAAGAGCAAGGAGAGAGAGAGAGAGAGAGAGAGAGAGAGAGAGAGAGAGAGAGAGAGAGAGAGAGAGAGAGAGAGAACGAACGGTCGTACAAGAGTTAGTACTGGACTGAATTTACACAGTAGAATACATCCCAATCTGTGTCTCACTGTCTGCAATTTGTACAAATACAGTCAAATTAATAAATACACAGATAATTTTATGTGAAAATAAATACACTTGTTTACATCTACATTGTATATATTTGTAAAATCGAAGTCTCAAATTAAAGGTTTATTTGTAAATTGTTGAATCTGAGTTTGTGGATCTAGTCACTCAGCTACTTTCCTCACTGTGGAGTTGTCCTAACACTGAGGTGAAAGTGAAAGTGAAAGTTGCAGAAAGAGAAGAGGAAGAGCTCTGCACTTCACCGCTTCGACTTTAACGTAAGTCCGTTAATGATCTTTAATGCGTTTAAACAGTTGTGGAGTCTCTTCGTTGAATCTGTTAAATTATTAAAACCACTCAATCCTGCGTGTGAACAGGGACAAAGCTCATAGTGACGGCGGTGTGAAAATGATGAATATCTCTCTGAATTTAAACCGCTGTGGAATAAGCTGCTGTAGCTGTAGATAAACGCTTTAAACCGGAAATCACGGCAGATCTGCGGATACATGAATAAAACATTTAAAACAAACGGGACTTGACGTTCGCTCCGTGGTGTGGACATCAAACAGGGACTTCTTCCACCGAGAGCTGCGAGTGTCTTCAACTAAAGCTGTTTTTAAGCGGTGCTCCAGCTCTGGTCTGGTCCGAGGAGAAGCGCGTTCATGTGATTAATGTGAAAGATAATTGGACGGTTAAGGATGTGAACACATCTGCGTGTGTCTCTTCTGTTCTAGGGTTTTCACGTGACGTGAGACAGTTTCTTTAAAGTTTTTAATTTTCATTTAGACGTCAAAATTGAAGAAATATAAGCGAAGTAGTTTTGTATCTGATTGATGTTTGTAAACAGTGGCTTCTACCCAAATGGCTCCCTACTCACGCCTATAGTTTCATTGGTCGTTGATGTCACAGTACACACACACACACACACACACACACACACACATAAATATAATATGTTTTATTATTATATTATGACCACCTCCTTGTTCCTGCACTGACTGCCCATTCTCTCAGTTCCACTAACAACACAGGAGCACTTTGTTTTACAATTTTTACAGGCTACAGTTTTTGCTAAGTCTAACAATTACAAACTGTAGTACATATGTTGCTCTGCATACTTTCTTTGCCCCTTTTTATCCCGTTATTCCGTGGTTAGGACGCTCAGTGCTGCAGTGAGACTGACGTTGTGGTGGTGTGTTAGTGTGTGACACAGCAGTGCTATTGGAGTTTCTAAATACTGTCCACTCACTCTCCACTCTGTAAGACACACCTACCTCACTGCACTTACACCGGTGTAAAGTCAGGGAGTAGCTCATTTGTCGTGACACAGTTTGTGTTGGTCATCTGCTAGTCCTCTAGAGTTTCTTTACCCAGTGAAAATTAGGCCATCTCTCTTCTCACATTATTTTAGGTGAGTAAACTGAACCAAGCTACATTTATTTTGATCATCTTTCATGATTAAAATAAGCAGAAAATCACAGATTGTGCACATTTCTGTAAACTCTGTGAATCCTGTCCCGTCAGATCTATTTTCCTTTTAGGAACGATTGGCTCTTTAAGCTTTATTTTTATCTGGAGCCTTGTAGCGTCTGTTCATTATTATTTTTCTCCATTGAGTTCTGTACACAGCAGTTGTCTTCTTACATCATTTCCTCATGTACATTTTATGTGATAAATTAATATTCAAACTTCAACAACACAATGATTACTCAAATGTTTTGTTTAGCTGAACATCATGGGGTTTTAAAACTGAAAGTGTGTATTTATGGCTTTGTAAAGCCCTGTTGGACAATTAGCCTCATGTGAACCTCTGCTGAGAACATATTTAGGATTGATTTGACTGATTTAGGAGGGAAGACATAGAGAATGGGGACATAGTGTCTGTACTTGATTGTATTTTTTAATATACACCTATGAGTTTGTATTTATATCAGTATTATTTTGGTGTGAATCATGATTGCTGATGAACAAAGGACACAATGAACAGTGATTTATTATTTAAGTAAAATAAGACCAGAGAGGCATTGTACTGTCTTCTGGTTGTAATCCTGTGTTTTGCAGGAGCTGTGTCTGTTCCACACGTCCCACACTGGGGACCTTTATCACATTTATTTATTTATCAGGTACTCACTGAGTGGCACAGTCTGTTACTCACTCACACACTCTTTCACTGTTCATTGCTTCATATCATATGACCCTGTGTGTTCTTGTGTGTCCCCTGACCCTCATCGCTGTAAAATCTTTTGTGTGTTACTTCAGTTCTGTGCTGTTTTATTGTATTATTAAAATAATCACCTCATTCTGTTTTTTAACACAGAGACCATCTGCCCTACCCTCTGTTTTTGACATAGAACAATTTTGTTTTTGCCTCTGCCTCAAGTCCTCTGTCCTCCAACAGTGTCCTCATCATCCTTTAAATGTGAAAATGTCTATGAAGAATAAAAATGTCCTGATGGAGCCTCAGAACTTCACCAATGAAGAAGGAAGCTCAGATTTAATGTGAGCCTCTTCTATTGCTTGTTTTAGACGCACCATTCAGTTTTTCAGTTTTAATGAGTCCTGCTAATGGCTCATCAGATTTATTCATTCCCAGAAGTCACAGGTGTGTGATGCAGCTATTAATTTGGGCATATTTGGGAAATAATATTTTCAGAGCACACTTCGCAATAAGCAGACAACAAAAATGTAAATGTGTATTTATCTGTCAGTTTATAGCAAACCACATAAAGTATATTTGACATTTATTCCATCTGTGGCAGAGAACACCCACACATACACACACAAACCATTAGGCCATGGCTGCCCCTGTGTTATAACAGAATATGACACATTTAAATGTTGTAATTGCGTGGCTAGATTTATTAACTCCAGACTGATATTTAAATATCTGAATTCTCTTTCCTTTTATATTATCAGCTGTGAGATCTGTTCATGTGTCTCTTCTTCACTTTTCCAGATGGAAGGGATCCAAAGGCTGTTTTCCAGAGCCCAGAACTCTGTCTATGAGGAGCTACAACTCTATGATTGATTTTACTTTTCACAGCAGTGAAATGACTACTTCTGACCTGAGGTGAGACACTCGGGCGTGTGCATCATCGCTGTAATATTACACATTACACTTGTATAGATTCTGTAGTGGTTCAGTGTCATACATTTTACTGTATCCACCTTAATTTCAGTGCTCTGAGGACCGCGGTGCATTCAAGAGAATTTTGATTTTCTTTTCCATATTTCCACTTTTTTTAAAAACGGGTTTTGTTTGTTACGTCCAGTCACTTTGTGTTCTCCTCCCTCTCGATGAAAAAGCTGAGGATGTGGTTAAGACCCAGTATTATGGTCTGTATGGTATTTGGAGAACTATCGTACTGTTTTGTAACTCTGACCCACAACTAATGCAGCGAAGAGGAAATCTCACATAGAAAAATAATGAAGAGCCCTCTCTTACTTTCTTTGTTTCAAAATAAAGTGGATATTCCTACCTTATTCCTCCTTGTTCTGAAGGTATAGGTCATTATCTCACGGTTTACACTGTTCCATAACTTACAATTCCCCATTATCTGACAAGTCAGGTGTTCAGTTATTTTCTGAGTTAATTATAACTTGTGATATTTACAGATTTAAAGATAATTTGTGAATGGTGCTTAACGACCATTTTGCCATTTTCAGATACATTTTCTGACAAGTACTTAACTTCATTGTTTTATCTCTGCTTCACATTTCAGTGAGCAGACATTCAGGGCAGAACCTCCAGAGCCCAGCTGTGTGTCTATGAAGAGCCACAACTCCATGGAGTTCCCTCATAATTTCAGTAATGGAAGAATTGGTACAGACCAGAGGTGAGACACTGACACAGCATCATGCAACATGGAGGTGATTTACAGCAGGAAGTTCCTCAGGAAGCGTTCTTTTGCTTTAATAGCTTTACAGAATTCCACATTATACAGTGATCTAATATATGTCCAGGAGATTGTAGACTCCTTCCTCTGAAATAAATGGTATTGACAGGGAGTAGTTGACTTTGCTTTTGACTTTGGAACAACACTGCCATGTGACTTTGACTGCTCTCAAGAACAAATCCATTAGTAATGTGAGGTACTGATGATGAATGATCAGTTCTAGATCACAGACACCACTCTGATTCACTCCTGTGGTGTTGAATGATGCTCCATCAGTCCAGAGAATGCAGTTCAGTGCTTGGTATTGGGCATGATTCTGTTCATGTCTCACTGTGCGAACGCTTTCACTCTTATTGACTAGTGCTTTAGGATTTTACATGTATTTTACACAAATTGTGTTTATTTTGAAGTATCTGTCAGTAACATGTGCACCTTAAAGTTTCTGAATTTGTTCATTAGCTGATGATGTTTCTGAGGCTTATATTCAATTCTTTCTAGTGTCTCCAGATCACAATTTACTATGTATTACACAATGTAGTGTGGTCTAGTAGAATTACTTTTTTTAAATCTTTAAAGTGCACTATTTAGGGAGTAGGTCATGTTTCATGTTTCTTATTTTTCAGTTCAACATAAACAATATCTGTCCAGTTACTGACCAATCACAGTCATTGCTGTCTGCATCAATGTGACACATAGGTACATTTGTCAACATTGACAAGAAAATGAATGACTGCGTGTATTGAATATAAATGAGTTACTGTTTATGTCTGTGATACTGATGCATTACTGTGTTCTCTAGGAGGGATGTGCTCAGGTGTGGAGTGTGTGAGCAGATTCAGACAGATCCAGTCTCTATCACCTGTGGACACACTTTTTGTAGACAGTGCATCAGGAGCCTTAGGGACCAGTCTGTCCACTCAGGAGACTTGACCTGTCCCTGCTGCAGAAAGAGGTTTAAAACAGGCTCTGTTCAGTTTCCACACACGGAGGAGTCCATGGAGCTGGATGAATACAAACCTGTGGATGAAGTCCTGCTCAGTGTCTCAGAGGGAAACAAAATCAGCCTGAAGAACAAGTATGAGAGCTTATTTGAGGGATTCAAAACACAAGAGAATAAAATCCTCCTGAACAGGGTTTACACTCAGCTCTACATCATCGGGGGAGAGAGGGAAGGAGTGAATGAGGAACATGAAGTTTTACAGATTGAAAACAAACCCTGGAAACAAAACCTGCCAGATACACCAATAAACTGTTTAGACATATTTAACCCTGTACAGTGTATGATGGGAGAAATGGAAGAAAACAACACCAGAGCTGTGGTGGATGAAGATGTGAGACGTGAAGAAGGAGAAGAAGATAAAGATCCACAAGTGGAAAAACTGAAAAGCGTTCTGACTAAAGGCATTGCTGGCATTGGAAAAACTGTCTCTGTGCAGAAGTTCATTCTGGACTGGGCTGAAGGAAAAGCCAATCAGGATATAGAGTTCATGTTTGTGCTTCCATTCCGAGAGCTGAACCTGATTAAAGACAAACAGTACAGTCTTCATGGACTTCTGTGTGCCCTCCATCCTGAGCTCCGAGGTCTGGACACAAAGGAATATGACGTGTGTAAAACTGTGTTCATATTTGATGGCCTCGATGAAAGCAGAATTCCACTGAAGTTCTCAGAGTGTGAGAAAGTGTCAGACGTGACCAAGGTGTCTTCAGTGGACGTGTTGATGACAAACCTCATCAAAGGAGACCTGCTTCCCTCTGCTCATATCTGGATAACCTCCAGACCAGCAGCAGCCAATCAGATCCCCTCTCAGTACATCAGCCGTGTGACAGAAATTCAGGGATTCAATGATCCACAGAAGGAGGAGTACTTCAGGAAGAGGATTAGTGACCAACACCAAGCCGACAGTGTCATCTCCCACATTAAGACGACGAGGAGTCTCCACATCATGTGTCACATTCCAGTCTTCTGCTGGATTTCAGCAACTGTGCTTCAGCGAATCATGAAACAAAGGACCACAGAAATCCCTAAAACTCTGACTGCAATGTACTCACACTTCCTGTGCACTCAGACAATCATGAGGAAGGAGAAGTATGAGGAGGAAGATGAGAGAGGAACTCTACAGGAACTCCTGAGATCCAACAGGAACATGTTTCTGAAACTGTCTGAACTGGCTTTCAAACAGCTGATGAAGGGCAATGTGATGTTCTATGAAGACAACCTGAGAGAGTGTGGGATTGATGTCACTGAGGCCTCAGTGTACTCTGGGATTTGCACTGAGATCTTTAGGGAGGAGTCTGTGCTTTACCAGAGGAAGGTTTACTGCTTTGTGCATCTGAGCTTTCAGGAGTTCCTGGCTGCTTTCTATGTGTTTCACTGCTATGTGAGCAACAACATGGCGGAACTGAAGTTTCTGAAGCTGAAAACCAGGAAGTGGTCTCATAGGGTTTCACTGGACGAGCTGCTGAAGGGAGCTGTGCGTACAGCTTTAGAGAGTAAGTCTGGACACCTTGATCTGTTTCTCCGTTTTCTGTTGGGCATCTCACTGGAGTCCAATCAACAACTCCTGCAGGACCTACTAACACACACAGTGAGCAGCTCTGAGGGCATCAAGAAAACAGTTCAGTACATCAAACGCACAATAACATCAGAGGATCTTCCTTCTGACAGATCTATCAACCTGTTCCTCTGTCTCACTGAAATGAACGACTCCTCTTTATCCAGTAAAATCCAGGAGTATCTCAAATCAGAGAAACACTTAGATAAGAAACTGTCTGCTGGAGAGTGTTTAGCGTTAGCCTACATGCTCGTGAACTCAGATAAGGTGCTAGATGAACTGGACTTGAGGAAGTACAACACCACTGAGACGGGTTATTGGAGTCTGATCCCAGCTGTGAACAACTGCAGAAAGGCTGTGTGAGTGTTGTTTCTACATGGTTTTTTTTTATGTTTGCTTAAAAATTTTTTTTAAAACAGATTGTTTTACTGTGAGTAGAAATTCCTCACTGTGTGTATAATTAGGATGTGATAAATAAAATGAATGAGACATTACAGAACAGGTCGAGTTTGATGAACATGGATAAGACTGATGTCTTTCTCTTGTTTACTCACTCACACTGTATCTCACACAAATCCCCCAAGTTTATAAAAGCAGTATTTTCCTCAAGTCTGATCATTTTTATTCCTGTGAGGCTGAATTTCAAGGAGAGTTCAGACTTGTAGTTCAGTTTCCTTGGGTTGGACCTGATATGAAAATTCATACATTGTTATATTTTAGTCCTGGTTTGGTCCTGAACCCAATATGTATTTTAAAAAAAGCAATGATGTATGACGTACGCAAGTGATGCATGTATGACATTAGTTTTGTCGTCTGAACAATGCCCCACACTGAGCTTAATGCACTTCTCGGGGCTGTGTACTTGGTGGTATATTTTCCAACTGGAAACACAACAAGACATAGTCAAATGGATAAAGGAATCAAAACAGCACCTGAAATTTCTCCACTGCACAGAATAAAAAAGGAGTTGCTGCTTGTTTGGTGAGCATCAGTGTCGAAAGGAAGCGTTCACATTTGCTCAAACAAACCAAACTAAAAGACAGTTCCTCACCTTCACGTTTTTTACTGTATTATGCACTGTGTTTACATTGTGTTGCAGATTGTCTGGCTGTAAGCTGACCATGAATTCCTGTGAAACTCTCTGCTCTGTTCTGAAATCACCAAACTCACCCCTGAAAGAGCTGGAGTTCAGTGAGACTGAGCTGCAGGATTCAGGAGTGAAGCTGATCTCTGAGGCACTGAAGAGTACAAACTGTAAACTGGAGACACTCAGGTGAGATTTTGGATGAATGTCCATGTGGATAATGAGTGTATACTCCTGCTCTGTATGGCTGTAGTTTGCCCTCAAAAAGCATTCAGTGATTTTACTATTTGTGTTTGTACTATATTCTATTTATAAACTGACACTTATTTCCCAAAAGAAAACATTATTCTCAGGCACAGAGACAGAGAACCATTCCTGCAGAGCAGAAATCAGAGTAACAGCATTTTACCAGTGATAATAATAATAATAATAATAATAACAATAATAATAATAATAATAATTTGCAGCAGATAGTGTCGCAGGGACCTGGAGGTTGTGGGTTCCCGCTCCGGGTGACTGTCTGTGAGGAGTGTGGTGTGTTCTCCCTGTGTCTGCGTGGGTTTCCTCCGGGTGACTGTCTGTGAGGAGTGTGGTGTGTTCTCCCTGTCTCTGCATGGGTTTCCTCCGTGTGACTGTCTGTGAGGAGTGTGGTGTGTTCTCCCTGTGCTTGCGTGGGTTTCCTCCGGGTGATTTTCTGTGAGGAGTGTGGTGTGTTCTTCCTGTGTCTGTGTGGGTTTCCTCCGGGTGACTGTCTGTGAGGAGTGTGGTGTGTTCTCCCTGTGTCTGCGTGGGTTTCCTCCGGGTGACTTTCTGTGAGGAGTGTGGTGTGTTCTTCCTGTGTCTGTGTGGGTTTCCTCCGGGTGACTGTCTGTGAGGAGTGTGGTGTGTTCTCCCTGTGTCTGCGTGGGTTTCCTCCGGGTGACTTTCTGTGAGGAGTGTGGTGTGTTCTCCCTGTGTCTGCATGGGTTTCTTCCGGGTGACTGTCTGTGAGGAGTGTGGTGTGTTCTCCCTGTGCTTGCGTGGGTTTCCTCCGGGTGATTTTCTGTGAGGAGTGTGGTGTGTTCTTCCTGTGTCTGTGTGGGTTTCCTCCGGGTGACTGTCTGTGAGGAGTGTGGTGTGTTCTCCCTGTGTCTGCGTGGGTTTCCTCCGGGTGACTTTCTGTGAGGAGTGTGGTGTGTTCTCCCTGTGTCTGCATGGGTTTCCTCCGGGTGACTTTCTGTGAGGAGTGTAGTGTGTTCTCCCTGTGTCTGCGTGGGTTTCCTCCGGGTGACTTTCTGTGAGGAGTGTGGTGTGTCCTCCCTGTGTCTGCATGGGTTTCCTCCGGGTGACTTTCTGTGAGGAGTGTGGTGTGTTCTCCCTGTGTCCGCGTTTTATCATTTGTGGCTAAATCCAAAAATGGAATATTGTGTGTAAAACTTTATTTATTCATATTTTCATTTGGTGTATTAAATAACGGTATTATTTAATATATAATTATTATATTTTGTATAATGGTATTATATAGGTTTTTTTTTTAGGTTTATAAGTTTTATCATTTTTAAAATCTGCTCTCTCTCAGAAAAAGGTTGGTATTGCACCATGTGTCAGTGTGCAATGTCGGGCGGTGCTGATCTGAACTGCACAGTGACAAAAACCCTTCACTCGACCCACACTCACAGATACGAGGCTCAGCACGGCCCGGCAGTGCAAACCGAATTTTAATACCGTCATCAAGGCAACTCAAGGCATAAATACATAGTGCTCACTTTGATGTTTTGACACTTGCTCTTGTAAGTTCACTGTTGTCAGAGCTGTTAGTTTCAGAGCAGGACGGGTTTAGAACCACACTCTTGTACACATGGCAAGAGGGGGACTATCTTCTACAGCCGTCTCTGTGGCTATTTCTCATTGTTTATTTCATTTATTTATGTATATTATATAATTTCTTATAATTTCTGACTTATGAGTGAATCAACTCATGAATTTTCTGAGATACCAGCCGTCGCTCTGTCATTTTATTTGCTTTATGATGTAAGTCGAGATTTGAGTTACAAGCGAGTGAGCTTACACCAGCCGCCATCAGACAGCCCAGCGCGAGTTCAGTTCACTTGATTATCTTGACGCATGAACGTCCAGGTCTGCTTTAGCACTGCCCCTCTTTTCTTTCGATAGAATCTGCACACGTAGTTTTGCCAACGTCTCGTAAACCATGGAATCGTCCTGTATTCGGACACTAAAAGATGTGTTCCGTTTTACACCGATACAGTTTTTTTTTTGTTTTTTTTTTTTTTGAGGTCACACTTATGTTTGAGACAGAAACGCACAGCTCTCCCTCAGCCGGAGAGAAGGGCAGATTCTGCACGGCTCCTAAACAGAGAACACGAGTTTCATTGTTCGTCACTTATTATCCAAATATTTCATTGGTTGTCATCATTATCCAATCAGCAGCCAGAGTTATCTGTCCATCACTCAGTGCTGCAGCCAATGGAGTGCTGCAGTCCCTCTGACAGTGGTTTTGCGGAGGCGCTGAGAGCAGCAGGTCAGTATGGAGAGAGATTAGTCTCAAAATACTTTACAAATGCATAAATGTTAATCCACAAATTAAACACAAGTCACAGATATGTTTCACTGTTCACAAATGAATACATCACACTCTGTGTCTCACGGTCTGCAATTTGTACAAATACAGTTACACTCATAAACATGTGGTTGGTTTTCATAGATATATCATACTTTTATGCGAAAATAAATACATTTGTTTAAATTTACATTGTATATATTTGTAAAGTTGAAGTCTCGAATTTAAAATGTATTTGTATATTGTAGAATCTGAGTTTGTGAATCGAGTCACTCACAAGTTTTCTGTGAAGTGCATTGTTCATTTACTCTTGTTCATTTACTCAAAAACTGCAGGTTTTTGGATTTTGAGACTTTCCTCTCGCATTTCACCCGATCCAAATACAAATGCAGCCTGATCCATAAATGTGGCCATCAGGCGAACGAGCCACCCCTCTTCCTGCTCTGAAACTAACAGCCCTAAAAACAGTGAACTTTCAAGAACAAGCATAAAAACAAAACATCAAAGTGAGGTGCCTTGAGTTGCCTTGACGACAGTTTGATAAAAATAAAAAGACTGATCATTTTTCTGTTTCTTATTATTTGCGAATATATGTTTTGATTTCAAATAAAAAAATAATTATTATTAGTTTTTACATTTTATGGATTTGGAGAATGAAATGAAAATCAAATAACCATCTGTTTTTCATTGTTTAATATCTGATTTTAAAATTTAAATAAAGAATGAACAGAAGGTACATTCAGAAGGACCCAGACGGAGGTGTTTATCTGTTCAGTCTAGTCTCCAGTCTGATCAAATTCTCAAAACATACACAAAGTAGCTCTTAGTACACGTTTGTTAATCCAGACCACGCCCACAAACGGAGAGGTGAACTCAGAAGTCATTGGGGAGGAGTCGAGGGTGGCTTATGACTGTGTATGAAACCAGACACCGACCCCCCCCCACACCCACACAAAAGTAAAGGGTGGAGACAGGGTGGAGGCGGGAGCAAGTTTGTTTGACACAGAAATGACGTGAGTTTGCTGGGTATATATAGGGCTGAGGAGGAGGAGTTTGTGCGTGGTCCTACTCTCACAATTATTTTACTACGTTACTTCAATTACCATGACAGACAGAGAGAGAGAGAGAGAGAGAGAGAGAGAGAGAGAGAGACTGGTCTCATTAAGACGTATTTTCTTCTGTGTTCACTTTTGCTAAAATAAAGTTCATTCATTCATTCATTGTCTGCCAGCGCTCATCCAGTTCAGGGTTGCGGTGGGTCCGAAACCAACATGAAATCACTGGGCACAAGGCGGGAACACACCCTGGAGGGGGCAGTGTAAATGTTGATGTCTGCGCCTACACATTATCAGCTGATTTTTCTCAGGGGAGTGTTTTACTGAAATCAAACACCACACACAACTCAGAACTGACACAGGTTCAGTAAAGATTAGTGAGTCGTTCAGGTTGTGTACCACATTCACACATTGTCATAAACTGTAGCTGGTTCTTACCGCACTTCTCTGAATGACGTTAGAGAAATGAGGCAGTTTGTGAGAAAAGAAAACACAGTGACGTTTCTCCTTCTGTCACTGAGCGTGATGTTCCTAGCCAGGTCAATATATGAAGGAGAACCTGTTCATGAAATGTTCCTGTAACTATTCAGTGAGTAATGTCCTCTCTCTTTACAGACTAACTGTGTGTAAACTTGGGGAAAACTCTTGTGAAGATCTGGGCTCAGTTTTACTGGTGAACTCCTCCCTGAAAGAACTGGACCTCAGTAACAATGACCTGCAGGATTCAGGAGTGGAGAAGCTCTCTGCTGGACTGAAGAGTTCACTCTGTAAACTGGAGACACTCAGGTCAGAGATCTGGGATTTTATTCTTCATTTTCTATACTTCACCAACATGATGTTATACATTAAAAAAAGAAAATAGTTATTTTCTAAGCTGTAGTATAAAATATTAAGGAAAAGACTGGATTACTAGATTATAATTTACGTAATGTAATATATAATTTATGATGTGCAATTATTTGTCATTGTATAATGAACAATGAAATGCGTCTTCTGCATTTAACCCATCTGTGTATGTGAACCCCCCCCCCCCCCACACACACACACACACTAGTGCACTAGGGGCTGTTATCAACCCTCAAAACACAACCAGATCATTTGAGGGTTCAGTGCCTTGCTCACAAGTGCTTTTTAATGTGTATCTGTGTCTGTAAAAAGAAGCATATGGCGTCACATCAATATCAAAAATAGGTGGAACATTTAAATCTGTACTTAATTAAAATTGTGTTAGTTAATCGCAAATGTGAAACCCATGAGCAGAGAGAGAGAGATAGGAATTGCACTCACACACAAATCATAATCTCACTCTCAATCTGTCTGTTTTTTTTTATTCTCAAATAGTTTTTATCCTCTTCATTTTAAATGTTTTGAAATGAGAGGTTTGTGACAGTTTGGGGGCGGGGTCAGAGCCGTTCTTCTCAGTGAATGCTATTGGCTTATGTCTTCTGGTTCTGTGACTGCCTCATACACTATATATGTCCCTCCTACTGTGAGTAGCCTTCTACAGAAAAACAAACATGTACGATGTGTACCGTGGTTATTTGTGGTTCGTTTTTAAACGGGAAAAATGTATAATAGGAGACTACGCAGTATCCAATATTATTTTGAGAGTATGGTTCCAAGGCCATCCCTCAGCGTCTCTTTGGAGTGAGTGTGGGTGGAATACAAAGTAAATGTAGCTAGTGAACAGGACTCAACTCACGAACGAATCAATTCTTGTGGAAGTAGGGATTGACAATCACAGAAATAGGAGACATCAGCCTATACCATTCACTGAGAGAAACTGCTCTGACCCAGCCCCCAAACTGTCAAAACCCTCCCATTTCAAAACATTTTAAAAAATAATAAAATTAGGATCATAACTTAAGCAGGCAGGTCATAGTATAGAAACCTTTACTCGATTAATGTCTGTATATTTACTTTTAGTAATAACCCCTCTGTGGGACACTATTGTGATAATGTTGTGTTGTGATTATATTTCATTTCTATTGAGTGAGGATTTGAACAGACTCTAAAAGGTATTAGATTTATGAAAACAAACATCCAGGTCTTTTTTTTAATTATGTTAAGTTTTTTTTTTTTTTTTATAACTTTTACCTTTAGATTTTAACCTGTTTAATACTGAAGTGTTTTTGTAAATTATACAGAATTTGGTGCTTGATGGTTTGATTCTAAACAGCAGCTTGTTTTGCTCTGAGTAAATACCTCTCTCTGTCTCTCTCTCTCTCTCTCTTTCTCTCTCTCTCTCTCTCTCTGTAGATTGTCTGGTTGTTTAGTTAAAAAGGAAGGCTGTGCTTTTCTGGCTTCAGCTCTGAGCTCAAACCCCTCACACCTGAAAGAACTGGATCTGAGCTACAATCACCCAGGAGACACAGGAGTGAAGCTGCTCTCTGTTAAACTGGAGGATCCACACTGCAGACTGGACACACTCAGGTACGGACAGCTTTCTGTATTTGTGTGTGTTCAGTTACTGATGTCATCTGCTGTTACTGTATTTCTATAAAGCTCTACAGCTCATTGTTCCTTCTTCATTTAGCCTCTGCTCTGCTCTAGTAGTGTTTAATGGTTAGAGTATCACCCTTCACCGCTCTGTCTCCACTGTTCAGTGTAACTGTTGTCAGTGGCTGAAGGCTTGTGAGACACTGAAGTAAAACTAAGCCCCATATAAGTCTCTTTATGTGGAGTGTAAACTGTTTCTAGAACAGTCTTCAGAAATGTACATTCAGTGTTTAGGGAAGTACAGGAGTACTCTGGTACAACAGTTCTACGACCTCAATGCTGAAACACTTCAGACTGAAACATCCTACACTACTGCTGCATCATGAAACTGAGTCGACTAGTCCATCATTATCTCTGTATTCCTATCATTTTGGGGCGTCTAAATGGGTCGGGATCAATGGTCAACAAATTGAAAAGCAGACTTTAATACCCAGAGTGGTGTTATCAGTCATACAGGCTACAAACAAGAGCAGAGCTTTATTTATTATAGTGATATACAGCCATTGACTCTTTGGTTATTAATATTTTAATGTCGTCTACAGAGAGTCTGTGGAGTGCAATGTTAAAGTTTAGTTGAATCTGTGTTCTTCCTAAAGTTATTCTGTTATTCGGGGCATTTCAGTTTAGATTCTCTAAGAGTTTTTGTGTTTATCTGTGAAGCTGCAGACCATCAGTTCTGTTCAAGTGTGTTCAACTTGTGCCCCCTGTACAAGCCTCTGGAGGCAGTGTTATGATGTGGGTGTCTTCAGTGGGTCAGGTCTAGACTCAGCAGTGTTATGATCTGGAGGTCTTCAGTGGGTCAGGTCTAGACTCAGCAGTGTTATGATCTGGAGGTCTTCAGTCGGTCAGGTCTAGAATCAGCGGTGTTATAATCTGAGGGTCTTCAGTGGGTCAGGTCTAGACTCAGCAGTGTTATGATCTGGGGGTCTTCAGTGGGTCAGGTCTAGACTCAGCAGTGGTGTGTGGTAGTAAAATGAAGTCCACTGAGGACCTGAATGGACTGAATGACCAGGTCATCCCAGCAGTGGATTGTTCCAGGACGACACCAAGATTCATCAGGCTCAGATTGTGAAAGAGTGAGGAATCATTTTCACACATGAACTGACCACCCCAGAGTCCTGACCTGAACCCACTGAGAGTCTTTGGGACGTGCTGGAGAAGACTTTACGGAGTGGTCCGACTCTCCCGTCGTCAATACAAGATCTCCACCAAAAATGAAGGCAGTTCTGGAGGAAATAAATGTTGTGGTGTTGTAGAAGGTTGTAGAAACAGAGCCGTAGTGAATGTGGAGCTTAATGAAAGCTAAAGGTGGTCCAGTGAAGTATTAGAGTGTGTGAGTTGTGTTGGTCGGGCAGTGTAGGGGTCTGTGATGAAATGGTCAGTGAGAGCAGGTACAAGGCAGAAGAACCTAATAAATGAGCAGCTGAGTGTAGGATCTAGAAAGGGTTTAATGGAGCAGTTGTAGAAAAGCGACTCTGCTTTATTGACAACATGAATTATTCTGAGTTGCTTAAAAAATTGTCAAATTGACAACATGCATTATTCTGTGTTGAAGGCTGAGAGGAACAGAGGGAAATGGAAGAAATTAAACACAGAGAAAGAGAAACAGAATATTTCTCTGTGATAAAAAGACAGAGAGGATGAAACACCACAGATGATGATCTTTCTTCTGTTTCCAAAAATGAAATCAATTAATGACGCTGTAATGAAGCTGAATGTGGGGCTCAGAGAGAACAGTGAGAACACACACCACTCAAACACAACCATCAACTCACAACTGTGTGTGTGTGTCTGTGTGTGTGTGTGTGTGCGTGTTGTAGGTTGGAGCATGGAGGAGAAATCAGGATAAAACCAGGACCAAGAAAATGTAGGTTTTCTGTCTCTCTCTCTCTCTCTCTGATGATGATGGTGATGTATTTGGAGACATTGTGAGATTATTATTTTCTTTATTAATTGTAATATTTTCTGCTGATTGTAAACAAAGTAGAACAACAAAATGTGATTAAACATAAACCTCTTTATCTTTGACACTCACTTTATTTTTCTTTATCAGTCTCTTTTTTTTTTAATCTCTCTCTTTCCTCTGGATACTCACTGTCTCTTTTCATCAGTCTTTTGTCTTTCTCCTTCTCTCCCCTTCTCTCTCTATCCCTTTCTCGCTCTTTGTCTTATTCTGTTTCACTTTCACTTTTCCTTTTCTCTCCTGCTCTTTCTCTTTACATTCATTGTGTCTTATTTTGTGCTGTTTGTGTGTTGCGTAGGTACCACTTCAGAATAAGACTTCACTTATAAAGGTTTATAAATGGTTAAAAGTCAGTTTATTAATAGTTATGTTATTAACACATTAATAATCAGTTATAACACAGATATAAAGGGCAACAGTGACCTGTTCTTTGCCAAAATGACCTCACTGTGTTGAATAATGACCTCACTGTGTCTCCTCCATCAGTCGACATTAACCCCGTCAGCTCCAGCACATATTTGTTAATGAGTTTAACCGTTTAATGAATTACCCACCCACCACCAGAGCGTCTTTTTCTGCTTTAATGATAATGTGGTGAACCTTAACATGTGAAATGACTAAACTCTCATTCTCAGGTGTGAGCCTATTCTTGTAGTTGAAATAGTATGCACACATTGCTGTGGCATAAGCACTACATAGCGGAGTCAATGATAATTAATTATTATTTTATTAATAATTAATGATTTAATTTATTCTGCTAATCTCCATGTTTGAGAGCCATTAAATAATATGTAGTGTCTTTACCTGTCTTAATTTCAGCTTAGACAAGAAGGCCATCTTCACATATTATACAGCAGAATTAGCTAGAATTAATTATTATTAATGAATTATGCTCATTGACCCGCCGTGGTTTCTTGACTCTGAAATTGAATCTGAACTAGAAGTTATAATTCCATACAAGAAAGGTGCACACACAAACAAATAACCAAGGATTGGTTTTATCACACAACTGGTTTATTAATTGTAATATCAAGTAATGAATATCGATTATACATTCATATATTGAAATTGATTACATACATGTTGTTATGGATTACATAAATGGATACATGAGGGAACAGCGAGATTAATATATGAGGGAATTTCTCTATGATAATTACACTAAATTTTAAGAAGGGCTATTGTTTATCCCAGCAAACTTTCAGTACCAACCCATGAGCCATGAGAGACATGAGACCATGTGACCTTATGTATCCGGAGATGGACAAGGAGCATGTTGCTGACGGTGACTTCCAGCACGACTTCATGGAGAATTGCAGACGCAGGTCTTGTAGGTTTCAGCCGCGGGCGTTCCTTTTCTCCTGAGGCTTTCAGATGCAGCTGTCGGAGCTGGTGGCATTCTGAAGGTCTCTGTGGGGATTCTTCATCGTCGCTGATCTCCCACCTTGTGAGAGAGAAACACATCCATGCAGGTCTCTCCTGGGCAGGCTTCTCCTCGTCTCAGAAGGTCATTCTGAGAGTGCGTGCGGCTGCCTTCGTCGTTGCTGGTCCGGAGGCGTTGTTGTCCTTTTGAGGGTCAGAGGTCTAGTCTCCTCCAATGCTCTGGATGTGGCATTGAATTTTTGCTGGAGTTAAACTATAGCTCTGCTAACTATAGTTTTCTATTAGAGATAAAAATTAAAATAGAAAAATCTGTTCTTTCTGGACCACGAGGGGCCCAAGACTGTTGAAGAGAGCCATGAGAGAGCCTGCGCCTGCAGAGCAAGGAAGCTCTCTTGACTACCCTATCTGAGAAGCATTGTCTGCTGGAAGCAGCAGAGAGACGTTCTTCAGAAAAAAACGTCTTCCTCTCCAAAATTCTCAGAGTGCGTCTCTGAGGAGGGTTAAAAGAGAGAGAGCTAAGTGTGGTGTGTGACTGGCTTTTACCAGAGTTTAGAAAAACAGCCTTTAATACCGATTGGATAAGATTGGAGCCTCTCTTGCTCCTGATTGGCTGCTTCCTGTACCTTGGTGGTGACATCACATAAAATTTATGACACTTAACAAGACAAAGACTTGACCATCCCTGGTGAATGAATATTCCAGGATTCTGAATCACACTTTGCAATATGAAAGATTATGTTAACACCAAGTAATATCATTCAGACACACCAAGTTTTACATAATTATTAAACAACTAAACACATAGTATGTGGCTACCTTGGTTCTACATAAATTCATATAAAACAAAAATGATTTTAAACACATGTAAATTTATTCCACCTATTTTGATTGTCAAAATGGGATTAATTTCAAACAGTTGTGCCCATATGTGACTTCAAATTGTTTTAAACCAATAGGAATTAAGGTTTGTGATTGTTTTGTTTAACAATATTTCAAAATGTGTGAGAGAACAGTTTTAATCATGTTTGAGTCTGTGTGTCTCTCTGCATTTTGCAAAGATTCTCCTCTTGACCCTGGGACCTAAACGTCCTAGAGTAAGGTTTTACGAGCCTACTCTGGATGCTAATCTCAAATTCCGATCTTGGTTTGGAGATGTCTCTGAAAACAAACTAGCGAAAGCTTGGCTACTTAAAATCATATCTTCAGAAAGTCAAAATTTCTTATTAGAAATTAATACACATTCATCATATCCACTAAATTCTTTACCTCCACATTTTCACTAAGTCCTCTCACACTTTCAGTATTGGACACAAAAGAGTTCACTGTTACACTTCCTTTCTCTGTGTTACAAATGATTATTAATCACTTTTAAAGTGTTCACTGTGTAATTAATAACCATGTAATAACAGGCTTTTAAACCATTTATAAACCTTTATTAGTATATTTTTATTTTAATGTGGTACCATTGTATGTCTGATTGTGTGTCATGTGTCTGATTGTGTCGTGTGTCTGATTGTGTGTCGTGTGTCTTGTGTCTGATTGTGTTGTGTATCTGATTGTGTCGTGTGTCTGATTGTGTGTTGTGTGTCTGATTGTGTGTCGTGTGTCTGATTGTGTGTTGCGTCTGATTGTGTGTCGCGTCTGATTGTGTGTCGTGTCTGATTGTGTTGTGTGTCTGATTGTGTTGTGTGTCTGATTGTGCTGTGTGTCTGATTGGGTGTTGTGTGTTTGATTGTGTGTTGTGTATTTGATTGTGTGTCGTGTGTCTGATTATGTGTCGTGTATTTGATTGTGTCGTGTGTCTGATTGTGTGTCGTGTGTCTGATTGTGTTGTGTATTTGATTGTGTCGTGCGTCTGATTGTGTGTCGTGCGTCTGATTGTGTGTTGCGTCTGATTTTGTGTCTGATTGTGTGTTGTGTACTTGATTGTGTGTTGTGCATCTGATTGTGTGTCATGCGTCTGATTGTGTGTCGTGCATCTGATTGTGCGTTGCGTCTGATTGTGTTGTGTGTCTGATTGTGTGTTGTGTATTTGATTGTGTGTCTGATTGTGTGTTGTGTGTCTGATTGTGCGTTGTGTACTTGATTGTGTGTCATGCGTCTGATTGTGGGTCGTGTGTCTGTGTGTTGTGTATTTGATTGTGTGTCGTATTGTGTCGTGCGTCTGATTGTGTGTCATGTGTCTGATTGTGTGTTGTGTGTCTGTTGTGTATCTGATTGTGTGTCATGTGACTGATTGTGAGTCGTGTGTCTGATTGTGTGCTGCGTCTGATTGTGTTGTGTCGTGTATTTGATTGTGTGCTGTGTATCTGATTGTGTGTCATGTGACTGATTGTGTTTCGTGCGTCTGATTGTGTCGTGTGTCTGATTGTGTGTTGTGTATTTGATAGTGTGTCTAATTGTGTGTTGTGTATTTGATTGTGTGTCATGCGTCTGATTGTGTCTGTTTGTGTGTCGTGCGTCTGATTGTGTGTCGTGTGACTGATTGTGTATCGTGTGACTGATTGTGTGTCGTGCGTCTGATTGTGTGTCATGTGTATTTGATTGTGTTGTGTGTCTGTGTGTTGTGTATTTGATTGTATCGTGTGTCTGATTGTGTGTTGTGCGTCTGATTGTTTGTCTGTTTGTGTGTCTGATTGTGTGTCATGTGTCTGATTGTGTGTCTGTTTGTGTGTCGTGTGTCTGATTGTTTGTCGTGTGTCTGATTGTGTGTTGTGTATTTGATTGTGTGTCATGTCTGATTGTGTGGTGTGTATTTGATTGTGTGTCATGTCTCTGTTTGTGTGTCATGCATCTGATTGTTTGTCATGTGTCTGATTGTGTGTCATGTATTTGATTGTGTGTCGTGTGTCTGATTGTTTGTCTGTTTGTGTGTCGTGTGTCTGATTGTGTGTCGTGCGTCTGATTGTTTGTCGTATGTCTGATCGTGTGTTGTGTATTTGATTGTGTGTCGTGTGTCTGATTGTGTGATGTGTATTTGATAGTGTGTCGTGTCTGTTTGAGTGTCGTGCGTCTGATTGTGTGTCGTGCATCTGATTGTGTGTCATGCATCTGATTGTTTGTCGTGTGTCTGATTGTGTGTTGTGTATTTGATTGTGTGTCATGTCTGATTGTGTGGTGTGTATTTGATTGTGTGTCATGTCTCTGTTTGTGTGTCATGCATCTGATTGTTTGTCATGTGTCTGATTGTGTGTCATGTATTTGATTGTGTGTCGTGTGTCTGATTGTTTGTCTGTTTGTGTGTCGTGTGTCTGATTGTGTGTCGTGCGTCTGATTGTTTGTCGTATGTCTGATCGTGTGTTGTGTATTTGATTGTGTGTCGTGTGTCTGATTGTGTGGTGTGTATTTGATAGTGTGTCGTGTCTGTTTGAGTGTCGTGCGTCTGATTGTGTGTCGTGCATCTGATTGTGTGTCATGCATCTGATTGTTTGTCATGTGTCTGATTGTGTGTCGTGTGTCTGATTGTGTGTCATGTATTTGATTGTGTGTCGTGTGTCTGATTGCGTGTCGTGTTAGTTAGTTATCGTTACACTTATATAGTGCCTTTCTAGATACCCAAGGACGCTTTACAATCTACACTGCTCAGAACGCTCAATTCACACACACACACTGGCGAGAAGCGGCAGCCAAACGCGCACAGCGTACTCTCAACCAGAAACGACCGTCCACCTGGAGGACTGCATCGGGCACTAGGATTTCACCCAGGACAGAGCGCCAATCCATATCTGGGCACACACACATTCACTCACACATACACACTCATTAACTCACAAACCAGGACAGTTATTACAGAAGCCAATTCACCTACCCTCCATGTTTTTGGACTGTTGTGTCTGATTGTGTGTCGTTTGTCTGATTGCATGTCGTGTGTCTGATTGTGTGTTGTGTATCTTGTTGTGTGCAGATGCCTGTGAGCTCACACTGGACCCAAACACAGTGAACACACTCCTCTCTCTGTCTGAGGGGAACAGGAAGGTGAAGTGTGTGGAGGAGAGACAGTCGTATCCTGATCATCCAGAGAGATTCAGTGACTGGGAGCAGGTTCTGTGCAGAGAGAGTCTGACTGGACGCTGTTACTGGGAAACTGAGTGGACTGGGAGAGGGGTCGATATTTCAGTGGCGTATAAATCAATCAGGAGAAAAGGAGACAGTGATCACAGTTGGTTTGGAGCGATTGAAAAGTCCTGGAGTCTGTTCTGCTCTAATAACGGTTACTATGTCTGTCACAATAGGAACAGAACTTATCTCCCTCCTCCTCCTCCTCCTCCCTCCAGCTCTAACAGAGTAGGAGTGTATGTGGACTGTCCGGCCGGCACTCTGTCCTTCTACAGCGTCTCCACTGACACACACACACTCACACACTTACACACACTCACCACCACATTCACTGAACCCCTCTGTGCTGGGTTTTATCTTTGGAGTCCAGACTCCTCAGTGCGTTTGTGTCAGATAAAATAGTGCTGTGTCTGATCTAATTTTTGGATTGGTCTTTTCTGTCAAACGAGCTGCTGCTTAATGAAGCTCAGTTTGTAAAAGAAAGCGAGCAGAGAGACTCTTCAGGGATAAAACAGTGATAAAACCTGGATCTGAGTGAACACTACACCCCTGCACTTCTCTCTCTTTTATATCCCTGATGTAAACAGGATTTTTCAGCTGTTTATTTGATTTCTCTCGTTATAAAGCGCTGTGTTTATTTACACTGTGCGCTGGTCTCCATCGTCTCTCACATCAAATCTATGGGGAGTCAGTTACAAAACAGTGGATTCTCTGTCTCTGACGTGTCCAGCTCGGTCCTACTTCTGTATCCCAGGCTCCTCAACACCATCTGAGCGCCTCTTCTCTACAGCAGGAAATATAGCTTCAAACAGAGAGAACCAGCCTTAGCCCAGAACATGGGAGAGGTTTCTATTGTTACTCTGTAATGAAGGAGTGAGGGTGTGAGTGAGTGAAGGTGTTTCCTGTAGGAGGAAAGAGGACAGAGGGGATCAGGGTGTAACGGGTGGGTTGTGTTCATCTGTGTCGTCAGTGTAAACACAGACCCTCGTCATAGTGCACTTCCACCTCCAGAACTCTTCAGATATTTGTAAATATTAAATATTTAGTTTTCAAACGACGCCAAACACAATGTAAGTGTGGGCTAACACTGAACTGTCTTTGTTCTTGTTAATCTGGTTAATGGTGTAAACTGAGCACAGACAGTGTGTTGATGCTGAGTGGACGGGGGTTAAGAGATGTGTCTTAAAGCTGAAAGGAAACACAAACATAGGAACAGAAGGAAAAGATGGGGCTTCTCTAAGAAACTCTTCTCCTTTCTGTGAGATTGGATTCTGGGGGTTTGTTGTGGGGGGAAATGAAAGAGTGATGTTTGTTGGTGGAAAAGAAGAATTCTGAAATATACTTTTATTAAAGTTTAATATTATGAACATTTAATAAATCTCTTAAAAAAACAGAAGTCTGTCTTTCTACTGCATCTCCACACACACACACACACACACACACACACTCTGAAGCCCTCTATTCAGGGTCTAGTCTGTGTGATGGTGTCTCCTCAGGGGGTTGGGATGGTTGTGAATATTCAGTGGGGTTGTGTCAGATGGAGCTTCAGTAAATCTTCAACTATCTTCAGGAATCTGTGTAAAATCTGTTTCAAGGCGGTTCCAGTAATGAACTTTATAGTGGAGCTTGTTGAGAACGTGCCAAAGATCTCTGAACTCCTTCAGATGTTAAAAAGCTCCAGAGCTGGGATTTTCAGGGCTGTGAGTTCTGTTCTGAAGCTGAAGACCAGGGCTTCACTTCACTGCTCCTGTAAAGGCACTCTTTAGAGATACGAGGTTCTGACTCAACAGCCGCGACACGCCTCCTTTCTATCAGCAGCTTCAGTGCAGTTCATCACAAGTTTGGGTACACCTGAGTACATGGTTGAGTCTCTGAGGTGAAGGAGATGAACACATTCACTTCACTTCTGCTTCTCTTTTTATTTTCTGAATTTCCCAATATTTTATGTTTAAAAATAAACAGAAACTGTGGGTTAAATGCTTAATTTATAAGCTATAATTCTTCTTTTTTTTCATTTAGAGAAATTATAAACGTGTAGGTTGACTGAGGTTCTTCAAAATTTCCCACTGTTTAACTTCATCCTTTAATTCTGGCTCTTCTTCCAGACCATGATCATTTAAAGAGATGTCTGTTTTTATTACTGTGTGTGTGTGTGTGTGTTGGGGGTGTCACCAAATGGAGGATGGATTTGTTGCTGTCTCTGTTTCTAAACTAATTGTACAGTTGTTAATAAATGAATGATGGGTCTCTGTTATGAATTTGTTAATAACCACATGTTGTGAACGAAAAACAGAAAAAGTAAATAAATGTTTTAAAAGTTTCTTGGTTACTTTATCATTTTATAATTTTGCAGTTATTTCATACGTATTTTTCTTTGTATTTTGCCTGTCTTTTGTTTCTTTTTTTAAATCTGCTTCTGCTTCATTTTTTCCTTCTGACTTTTGAAACAGTTTTCACGGATGGCAGGGTCTTCACAAACCTCCATTGGTCACTGATTGTGTTGTAGTGGAAATAGTTATGCACATGTTGCAGTTGCATAAGCACTACATAGGAGTCAATGATAATTAATTATTATTATTTTATTAATATTTAATTATTTATTTCATTTTGCTAAGCTCCATGTTTGGGAGCCATTAAATAATATGTAGTGTCTTTATCTTTCTTAATTTTAGCTTAGACAAGTAGGTCATCTTCACATATTATACAGCAGAATTAGCTAGAATTAACTGTTATTAATGAATTATGCTCATTGACCCGCCGTGGGTTCTTGACTCTGAAATGGAATCTGAACTAGAAGTTATAAGCACTTTAAGGATTGCTGCTCAATTTCGTTGTACATGTGCAATGACAATGAAGGCTATCTATCTATCTATTATTAATAGTAATAATATCAAATAATGAATATTGATTATACATTCATATAATGAAGTGGATTACAGCGATACATGAGGGAACATTGAGATTAATATATGAGGGAATTTCTCTATGATACGACATTTAAACTCGGACATTTAAACCATAACAGACTGTAAAATCTCTTCAGATTCTGTCTTTAAAAAAACACAGTCTCAGGAGAGAGGCGCCGCACCGGTGAAAAGCTCCAAAAGACAATCCCTTACTCACCACGCCACAGTAAACGTGCCTTTATTTCCTGAGTAACGGTAACGCACTGTTCTGGAGCTCCTAGCGCCCAGGCAATGGTAAGTTTTGACGTAAAGTCTTCGTGAATTCAAAGTTGAGGGCGTTCCTTCTTAGATTCAGTGCAGCTGTGGACCAATGAGCGGCTGCCGGCTGTGAGCGGGGTCCTATTCCCCGGGGGAGGGGTGCGCTGCTGGACGCCGCTCTCCACAGGGATTCGCTCACAGCTCTGAGGGGGCGGGTCAGAAATGATTGACACCTCTGTCAACCAATAGCAGGGACTCAGATGAAGACAAAGAGAGTCGATGTGCCGAGATCACTCACTCTCTCTAGGTCTGGGAGAGAGAGGGAGCCACATAAGAGCGGTATTTCCAACGAGGGCCACAGGGGGGCAGTGTGAGCCCGCAGCGCTTTACCTCCTCTCCCTCCTTTAATGATTTTGCTGGTAGTTTTATGGAGAGAGATTAGTCTCAAAATACTTTACAAATGCGTAAATGTTAATCCACAAATTAAACACAAGTCACAGATATGTTTCACTGTTCACAAATGAACACATCACACTCTGTGTCTCACGGTCTGCAGTTTGTACAAATACAGTTACATTCATAAACACGTGTTTGGTTTTCATAGATATATCATCATTTTATGCGAAAATAAATACATTTGTTTAAATTTACATTGAATATATTTGTAAAATCACTGTCTCGAATTTAAAATGTATTTGTAAAGTGTTGAATCTGAACATTCAGTAATTTACAAATACATTTTAAATCTGAGACTTCGACTTGGAGCAGTGCAGAAAGTAACACTGCTCACATTATCACCTCAACAATGAAGCACACTCCAAGTGTCACAAGCAAGAGTCAGTGCTCCTCTTCATACTGCAGCTGTAATGTGATCCACTCAAAAGAAACCCCTCTGATTCCAGTCCACACCGATATCTTACAGAAACATGGACTGAGAGCACTTCAGGCTGCGCTTGAAGACGGTCTGTGGCTTAACCCCTTGATCACCTCCAGCCTCTTAAATCTGAAGAGTGCCCGGTTTTAAACAGTTTTCAAAAACACAAGACCCTTCCTCAAGGGAAATGATGTGACTGGTTTGGTCCCCCACAGTTACACCAGGGTCCAGCACCGTCCCACAGTTCTCCACTGAGTGAATCCCCTGTCAGCGTTGAGCCCAGTTTATAGTTTGAATGAATGTGTGTGAGTGTGTGTCGCCCTGTGAAGGACTGGCGCCTCCTCCAGGGTGTGTTCCCGCCTTTGGTCCAGTGATTCCAGGTAGGCTCCGGACCCACCGCGACCCTGAACTGGATAAGGGTTACAGACAATGAATGAATGAGTGAATATTAATATGAACACTGTGCTACTCAGCAGCAGCTGATTGAGATCTGTAGTGAAAACATTGAAAGCTGATGATATTTAATGCAATTTACTTATACAATGCTGTAAAGTGTGTGTGTGTGTGTGTGTGTGTGTGTGTGTTCCAGTGTCTTCCTGCACCACCATTATTCTTCTTCATTCCACATTCAGCTCGGAGAAATCTATGTAAAAGGCAAAAAAGAAACCACTTTAAGGGACTACAATGGACAAATGTCACAGCAAAAGTCATTCGATCTGTGCACCCATGCTGCAGTTCTGCATTTCTTGGTCACAGGGTTAAAGCTCTTGGATCAAAGAGAAATGCACCACTTTTTAAATGCTCAGGGTGCTGTACATTTAGTGAGTGTCCAGTTGAAGTAGATGTTGTAGTGCACAGTGAGGCTACTCTGAAAGCACTTGTGTCCTTCAGAGGTGAAACTGCGGTACACGGCGAAACTGAACTGAACAGGCGTCCTGTGAGAGCAGAAGAACAACTTCGTACAGATCAACAACTTGTAGGAACGCTTCCAAGGACTCTTTATCTTCAAAATCTGCAGGAACTTCAGAAAGCTATATTTGAGTCTGGTTGCAGAGATGAAGCCCCAACTCCTGGGGTTCTGAGATCCATTTCCTGGAGACGAAGAGGCAAGAAAAGACCTCATAAAAATGAAACTCTGAGTCTCCAGAAACTGACTCGCCTTACAATGTGCTTCAAATACTACTCATCCTTCCTAAAGGAGCAATGCTGTGGTCAAAAATGAGCACTGACAGTTTTCACAGACGATCAAAAGAGGACACAGTGTATCTAGATGCTACAGGGAGTATTCTAAAAAAAACAATAAAACAATCCAGGTCCATTTTATGTATGAGATCGTGGTGAGAAACCAAAACAAAGGTTGTCCTCCTTTCCCTGTCGCAACTGATGTGACATGTGATCACACCACTGCTTCTGTTCTTTATTTTCTCAGTGTGTTTCAAACTGATCGTGTCAGACTTCATGGACAAAGGAATATAAACCCAATAATGATTGTAGGTGATGGCTCTATTGTTCTCATGCAGGAAATATCACAAGTTTTTTACCAAACAAACCTCAGCAATTTGCTTGTGAAATACTTCAAAATAGTAACTGGAAAAGGCACCACAGAAGACTTCAGTCACTGTTCTTCATCGCTGTCTGAGCCACATCATGAAGAATGTAAAGACCATATGGAAATAAACAGTTAGTAACATTTTGTTTGTTTGTTATTAATGTGTATTAGTCTGTGTAACTGACCTGTAATATGTACATTATAACAACTCTAAACTATCTATTCCTCAGTCAGTGCTCCCAGTCACTACAAGTTGTGTGTGCATATATTTGGCCTCCTGACATCAGCACAATGGCAGAATTAGACGAGGTGCTTCTCAGCTGCACTGTACTTTTATCAAGTCCATGCAGTTCTGAAAATGTACAGAAGCACTTCACTGACCTCCAGGCACTGCTTATGGCCTTTGGAGAATCTCCTGTCAATGACAGCAGCATTGTTGCCGAGGACCTTGAGGTAAAAACCTCATTATGATTTTCATTAAACTTCTCTCTTCACCCTTTTCCTCAATCCGTAAATATGTGATTTATTTTATAGGTCACCGTGAGTCAAACACCATTTCAAACACATTTCAAGAATCTCATCAGCAGCGCACCTCTGGACCAAGAAGGAGACCCTAATGTTTACTGCTCTAGGACATTCACCTCTTCCTTAGTCACTTACGTCTCGCCCCAGGCAGCTCTGTGGACAGGTTTGACGCTGGGTAGGTGATTCATTCAGGTGATTCCAGTCTTAGTTCATGCACAGAATGTACATCTGTGAAAAAGTATATCTCACAACGAGGAACATTTCAGGACCATGGTGTTATTTTCGGTGACCTGGGGAGGCGTGGTGAGGGGCTGTTTATCAGCAGTTCTCAAAGAAATGTTCCAGAATTTCAATGAAGACCCTCCAGGTGAAATATACTTCAAGTGTTTCTCAGTTTAAAAGTATGGTCTGTATTTTACTAGTCGTGCTGCTGGAAATAATCTGATATATTACAGTGAAACACGCCATTGATCTTCAGAACTTCACCAAAGACGACAGAACCCAAGGGAATCATGGAGAAGAGCCAGTGGGAGCTCAACAAAATACGATTCAATAGACAACGAATAACAAGACGTGATGACTCTGTGAGAAGTGATCAGGACGCCCATGTTGCCCTTTTAAGGGAATGTGGTGATGGAGAATGAACCATGAGGAAAAAAGTGAAAAGGTTTGAAAAAATAAATACACACAAACACATGATATAATATAAAAGATAAATATATATTAATTGAATGTTTATATTAAATTATTAAATAGGATTTATCAGACTCTGCTCAGACAGTCATTTAAGAGTTATTTAAAGATCTGTTTTTCATCTTTCTGGACGTCTACAATAAGACAATATTCATATGTAACAGTGATTTTATATTTTTATCTTTAAACCGTTATGAATGATTGTATAAGTATTAATTATTAACACCACACTTAGTGCAAAAAGATAAACACGTGCAGCACAGAGAAACCAAACATCTGTATTTTAATTACTATTAATGTCATTATCTAGGAGCAGAAAATACAGAAAGAGGTGTGGAAACAAAGAGAAGGGAATCAGAGGGGAGTCTGTGTCACGCCGATGAAGTAGACATTTTTGTACAAAGTGAAAAATATAAGAACCAACAGTGAGTTCATGAATTAACACCTGATAGTGTTTTGTTTATTTGGTTTTTTTTAAATGTACAATGTTTTAGATAAAAATGATACAAGAAAATGATTAAAAATTATTAGGTAATTGTTAAAAATGTAGTGAGAACCAAAAAAAACAGTTATTTTGAATTTTTTAAAGACGTCTTCAAGAACAAACAGCACACATTTGAAAGCAGAAGAACCAGTGGACGATGAAAGGGATGAGGACCTCATTTATAAGCGGCCGAGTATAGCACAGGAGCCTTTTTATAGCTCATAGTTTCATGGTCATATTATTTGGACAAAATGTAATAAATACTCTACTATTTGTGTTAAAACTCTATTGACTTGTGCACTGACGTGTAGTTATTTATTCACTGACATGACTTTTCCAGTTTAAAACAGAGCACTAAATCCCCATTGACTTGTGCCTCGCCTACAGCTGACATTCAGGAAACAGCATCAGTGACAGTGAGATAACCACATATCACCACATTAATAATATATTATTCTACAACTGACACTTCTTTAGTTTTTTAAACAATGTCTGTCTTCAGAATTATAATAAGTTTTCACAAAGGAAATATCTGAATGTGAACTAATGCATATTTCTATATGATTAATATCCACAGAGTCATCCCATGAAATCAATGACATCTACGCCATCCACATCTTATGAGCCTCTAACTTCAGAGCGTGAGCCGAGACAGAAACAAGTTCATGAAACAAAAGAAACTGTTCCTTTAAAGGTGTTTATTTTATTCAGTCTGTAGCTCAGTACCTTCCAGTGATTCTAGAAGAGTAATAAAGGCTTAGCCACGAAACATTAAAACACTGTACCACTTTAGAATAGGACTACACTTATACACTTTTATTAACGTTTAACCATCTGTTTATTTATGATATTTATTGTGTTGTTAATATATTAAAAATAATTAATGATGTTATAAAACATAAATAGAAATGGCCTCTTTGCCAAATAGTGAACCCACATCCATCTGCACTGTTAGACCTCAGATCTTGCTGGATACTGACCTTACTTTGTCTTCTCCATCAATCGACATTAAACCTATCAGCGTCAGCACAGATTTCTTAAAAATGGCAAACGTTTAATGAATAAACCACCAACAAACTCGCTGTTTATACATTAACTATAATGCGGTGTGTACCCCGACATAACAACACAATCAGCCAAATTCACATCATCAGGTCTTAGCTTATTCTTTATGTCGACATTTTCAATAAGTGCTCAGACATTTTCAGCATTAGGCAATAAACACAGGTCACTGCTGCTTTTTCTATCTGTGGGTCACAAATGATTATGAATTATATAATTATTATATATTATTATAAGGTGTTTTACACAGGTTTTTAAAACATTTGTAAACCTTTATAACTGTGGTCTTATTTTAAAGGGATACCCAAAGCGTATTTATGTAGTGCTCTATATTTAAATAAAACTGCAGCTTCAGACTTAATTCAGCTTCATTTAAATTACTGATATTGCACTTAGCTTTCAGTTCTCAGCGTTAACATTTATATGTTTTATATTATTTGTAACAGAGAGGTAAAGGAATGAAAACAAGAGCACGGAGAGAAAACCTTGGGCCAGTTTGGGGAAATCATTCACCGCAAGAAGTCATTCCAGCAGCAGCCAGATTGTCGAGACCAGTAATTATTCACCGTGATCAGTGGATTAGCATCTGGACCCGCAGACATGGCTAAGCAGTGATGAGATGGAGTTAGCTTGCTTTTACATGGCACAGAAGTATAATGATATTGATGGCTTTCAGTCATGCCTGTTGTTCTCAGCCCTTCATCGTGGCAGTATTGTTGGGACCCCAGTGAAGCCATTTGTGCAAGTACTGAATATTAATGACAACCACTGGATTACTGCAAGTGTTGCCGGCCCCAGGTCTAGGGGTGGCTGGGCCAGCAGCAAGGGACACACAGACCGAGCGGCACTGTGTATCCTTAGAGTCTATGGATCTGTGAATTTGTGAATCAGTGAAGAAACACGACAGCAGTGAAAAGCTTGGTCGAAAACAGCGCGAGTTTATTTCTGAACTGCGCATGCTCAGAGTCTAAATTTTAGTGTTCTCCATGCAACTCAATGGGATGAAGCGCCATCTAGGGGTTGAGTGGTGTAACACCATATCAAACAAACAAGAATGGCTTCAAAAGCTTTTAGAATGGTTCTGATGATTAAAATAATAAAATAAGTGTGAGGAGGGGGTGGTCTGTGTTAAATTAACTGTAGATGGAGGCAATTTTCTAACCCTCTACACAAGCAACATTCTCTGTCAGCCAAATGAGGTGTGCATATATGACAGCTTAAATTCAGGAGTAAACAACAACACTAAACAAATGCTGTCACGGATGATTCGACCGTCAGCACCTTGTTTCATTATCAGAAAGACTACTGTGCAGATTCAGCAGTCAGGGAGCAGTTGTGGACTTTTTGCCCTGGCCTTTGTAAAGGTGTTGTGTGACAGAGTTAGACCAGAGGAGTGCCTTATTGAGGAAAAACAAACACTAAGGCAAAGACTCTACAGAGGGATATTGGAGAAAAGGGTCCCAGACTGTGCTTACAAAAAAAACACAAAGACAGCCAGAGAGGGGTGCAGTAAAAGTATATGTTCACTGTGTGTGCAGGACTTCTCATAATAATGAAGTGATGGTCCAGTGCAGCAAATGCAGTTCCTGGTATCATCCCCCACTTGTGTGAGTGTCCCTAAGTGTGCACTGGACCCCACAGCAGAGGAGTGGCACTGACAAACCTGCATAGGTTAGTGTTTGAAAGATAAAAGACAAACAAACTGTCCTTCATTTAGTTTGTTCTTCTACATTTCAGAGTCTTCTTTACATTTCAGAGTGTGGTGTTGGTGGTGGGTGGTGGGGGTGGTGTTTAACTTGAAACGCTTGGCTTGGATTTAATGAGTACTTTCAATTAAAACGTTTCTCTTGAACATCTGATTTAACGTCTTCATTTAAGGTCCATGTTTAAGGAATTAATCAGTACCAGTTTCCACATTTAAACAGTGTAATAACTAGGCGTCACTGCCACAGTTACCTGGTGTGTGTTTGTTAAGAATAGGGCTGATTTTATTTGTTAAACTTAGATATTAGTGTTTTATGGAGTTAATAAATGTGATTATTTACTGATCAGAAACGACAGTTTGACATCCTACTGCTACAAACTCCTACAGAACTGACATGACAATTATACCCTGGGTACATAAGGATACATCCCAGAATACTTCAGTGGGGTTTTCAAATCACAGTTTGATTTAACCCTGTTATGACGCACAAAACATGGATTTTTAAAAGAATTCTGAAGACAAGAGTTCAAAACTGCTGTGGTAAAGACACCAGCCAAAATCACCCCCTGTATCTCAGGATATGGTCTAAAAACTACAGTATTTTTCCTGGTAATAAACAGATTTAACCATTTTACTGAATTTAAAACATAAAAATACAAAACTGATTAATGTTTATTTATTCTTTTTTATATCTTTAAATTGATTAGTTTTTTTCAAAAAGAATTATTCATAAATGTGCCGCTCTATGACTCAAATATCATAGCGTGAAAACCAAAGACAATCATTTTCAAACTTTAAACACTGTTTTCCAGACTACAGTCATGATCTCTAGTGTCTTTTGAATTGAACGTTTTTTACAGTGTTTAACGTTCTAATATAACTGTCATTTTCAGGAAATGTGAATCACTAACAGGAGTTAATTATTAACTGCTGTTACCCACAAACACCACAACTACACCATAATGAAACCTTATGAACATTGTACCTGAGAAAAAAGGGACAAGACTGCACTTGTCTCCCTGGTAACACTACAGTTGTATTTAAAAATAATGTTTGGGGAAATTTGAAATATTACTATTCAGTTTGATTTAACCATTTCATGGCCTTCAGCATTCTTCAATTTATGGAATTGTGTTGTTATTCTTATGACGTTTGTAATGCTATTACTCCACATTCCTACAGTAAAAATGTATGAACATTATAATCTGGGTGCTCTAGAACATGTTCTTCAAGGCTGCAGTGGAGTGGTCTGGTAACAGTTTGATTTAACCCTTTGATGGAGTTTAATATCTGAGTATTTTCCAGCCTGTTACTCCTAATTCTTACAGTAAATACACATAAATATTACACCCTGTGAACCTGAGGACATGTTTCTCAATACAACAGTGGGATTTTCTGGTAACAGTTTGATTTTTTATTTTAATCTCCGAGTAAACTGAATTCCCTCCATTTTATGGACTTTTTAAGGGTTGTAAACCGTTCTTTTAGCCACTCAGGTCTGTTTTTAATATTAACTGTAGTGAATTATGTGGAACTGTGTTTTAAATTCCATTTCTTATGAATTTTCAATATCTGAGTCCCCCCTCTTGCTCTCACACGTTCTACCGTAAACCGCGATGTAGATGCGCACAGGAAATACTAGTGTAGATAGATAGATGTACAATGAAATTGAGCAGCAAACCTTAAAGTGCTTAAACAAAAAAAAAAACAGTAGAAACATGCAGTTTTTTTACAATATAAATAACAAATTATTGCACAAGCCCTGGGTAGTTGAAGAGATTAATGTCCGTGTGTTTGCTGTGTATTGCACAGGCCCTGAGTGGCTTAAGAGGTTTGTGTGTTCAGTTCCCGTACAGCACTGGGGTAAAAGCTGTTTTTCAGTCTGTTTGTCCTGGATGTGATGGACCTGAAGCGTTTTCCTGAGGGCAACTGTTGGAAAAGATGGTGTCCAGGCTGGCAGGAGTCTTTCAGTATATTGGCTGCCCTGCTTAGGCAGCGAGAGCTGAACAGATCCTCCAGCCTGGGCAGTGGACAGCCGATGATAATCTGGGCCATGTTGATCACTCTCTGTAGAGCTCTCCTTTCTGCCACTGAGCAGCTGCTGTACCATGTTGAGATGCAGTAGGTCAGCACACTCTCGATAGCACAGCGGTAGTAGGACACCAGCAGCTTCTCCTGAAGGTTGTTTTTCCTGAGAATTCTCAAGAAATAGAGTCTCTGCTGTGCCTTCCTAACCACAGCTGTGGTGTTAGTGTTCCAGGAGAGATCTTCAGAGATGTGCATACCCAGAAATCTGAAGGAAGAGACTCTTTCCACACAGTCCCCATTTATGATGAGTGGTGTGGGGTCTATGCGTTTCCTCCGGAAGTCTATGACCTGTTCTTTTGTTTTGGTGGAGTTCAGGGAGAGATTGTTCTCTGCACACCACTCCACCAGTCCCAGGACTTCATCCCTGTAGGCGCTCTCATCTCCACCAGATATGAGTCCCACCACGGTTGTGTCATCCGCGAACTTGATGATTGTGTTGCTGGAGTGGGTGGGGGTGCAGTCGTGGGTGTAGAGTGCGTAAAGGAGAGGACTGTGGAGCTCCAGTGCTGAGTGTTACCCTGGAGGACTGATGGCGGCCTAATCTAACAGACTGGGTGCGGTTTGTTAAAAAATCCTTAATCCAGATGCATGTGGATTGAGAAAGATCAAGGTGTATGAGTCTGGTCACCAGTCTGCTGGAGATGACCGTATTAAAGGCGGAGTTAAAGTCTAAAAATTCTTACATAGTTTCCCTGGTGTTCCAGGTGTGTGAGTGCTGTGTGAAGGGTAGTATTGATGGCATCCTCAGTGGACCTGTTTGCTTTGTAAGCAAACTGATGTGGATCGAAGCTGGGAGGGAGAGTGGCTCTGATGTGCTGTAGAACCAGTCTCTCAAAGCACTTCATTATAACCGGTGTGAGTGCGACTGGACGGTAGTCATTGAGGTCGCTGATGGTGTTCTTTTTGGGCAGCGGGATGATGGTGGCAGACTTCAGACATGGTGGTATGATGGATTTTGATAGGGACAGGTTTAAGATTTTTGTAAAAATGCCACAGAGCTGGTCTGCGCATATTTTCAGTACCTTTCCTGTCACACCATCCGGACCAGCAGCTTTCCTGGGGTTCACTGCTTTAAGTGCACGTCTCACCTCGTGTTCTTGCACCATGAGGATGTGGTTATTGGAGACTGGTGGAGGTCTTGTGTTTGTCTCCACTGCTCCCACCTCATAGCGAGCAAAGAAACAGTTAAGTTCCTCTGCCAGTGAAGCACCAGATGGCGTTATGATTTTTCAAAATTAAAGTCAACGTTTTGTGAATTCATTTTTATTATTTCTAGAAAACAGTAAATACTCAATAATAAACTTGTAATATTTTGAGTTTAAGTTCATATTTCAAGAATAAAATTATATATTTATAATAAAGTTATATTACGAGAATAAAGTCTATTTAAAATGATTTAATAACGTTAATGTTCAAGAATAAAGTGAACATTTTTAGAATAAATAAAAATATGAGGAAGTTTTATTGTTGAAGCTGCGTTCTCAACAATTCTCAACAGTTGACCTGCTACTGTCATATTTCTCAAGAATGAACGTTAAAAAATGAATAAAACCATAAAGAATGAGCGCTGTGTAGAGGATTACACCGTCAGTGCCACTGTAAAGCTGCTTATTTGTAATTATTTGATTAATTTAGACTGTTGCAGAGGTGTTTGCTGATAACTATTTTCTTCATTCTGTGTTGTCTTCAGCAAAAGCGTAGTCTACGAAATAAAGGTACAATACTTTAATAAACAGACACAAGATGAAGGAGACACATGAAGCTGGAACTGTCCTTTTTCCACTGGAGGAGCAGGGACTGTGTTGTGGACGATGACAAATTGGGCAACATTAGGTTCTGACCGGCTTTAATGGACTCACTAGGTGTGTAACTGTGTCCTTTTTACAAAACTCGGGGTCACAAATCCCCTCAGTGTCGTATCATCACGCAGTGCCCCATTACATTGAATGAGGAGTCAAATTAAACCTTAGGGCGCCCTCTTGTGGACGATATGAGGTATTGTCTGATCTCATTTTCATCGGTTCAGGCTTAATTCTGTCCACAAAAGCCCCGTTAGGTTTTATTTATTGTTTAATGTGGTAATTGATAAATAAAGACAACAGCAGGTCAGTTGGATTTTACTGAACACTTTGAGAATGAGGTGTGATTTTGGCCGCGGCTCTGTGCCGCACAACAGGAGCCCACTGTCCCACCTCCAGCTGAATGTGCCGCGACAAACTCGCTCAGTTCACAACGAAATGGAGTCCCACCAGATTCACTCCCTCCTCGACACCAACTGTTAATGTTTCAGTGGTAAACAGTGGGTGTAGTGTGTAAATAAGGAATGGAGAGATCAGACTAGTGTCTGATGCACAGCCTGAGTCATGTCTGTCTGAAAATGATTGTTAAACTGAGGGAACGGATTAAGTCTCGAAATGATATTTTTCCACCATAAGACTTTCGGGAGCGACTGGGAACATATTTTAGAATAAACTTAAACTGACGTGTTTGTTTCCTATTGTACTACACTTGTTTTCATTAGGAATCGTTAAAAATATCCTTTATTTTATTTAGGTTTTTTTTTCGAAGACAACATTTGTCACATTAGTGAGGAATTTTATGCAAAAGATAATCCATTACTCACCACGCCACAGTAAAGGTGCCTTTATTTCCTGAGTAACGGTAACGCACTGTTCTGGAGCTCCTAGCGCCCAGGCAATGGTAAGTTTTGACGTAAAGTCTTCGTGAATTCAAAGTTGAGGGCGTTCCTTCTTAGATTCAGTGCAGCTGTGGACCAATGAGCGGCTGCCGGCTGTGAGCGGGGTCCTATTCCCCGGGGGAGGGGTGCGCTGCTGGACGCCGCTGTCCAAAGGGATTCGCTCACAGCGCTGAGGGGGCGGGTCAGAAGTGATTGACACCTCTGTAAACCAATAGCAGGGACTCAGGCGAAGACAAAGAGAGTCGATGTGCCGAGATCACTCACTCTCTCTGGGTCTGGGAGAGAGAGAGAGGGAGCGCCTGGGAACACATTTTAGAATAAACTTAAATTGACTTGTTTTATCGCAGAACAACCAAATAAAACCTTTATGTTTGGTGACAGACTATTTTAAACGTTTGGTCACTTTGAGGTACATACTGTCTATTTTCAGAAAATACCGAAAACTGCATCTGTGTAAGAATGAGTGTTTTAAAATAAGAGCGGTATTTCCACCGAGGGCCACAGGGGGGCAGTGTGAGCCCGCAGCGCTTTACCTCCTCTCCCTCCTTTAATGATTTTGCTGGTAGTTTTATGGAGAGAGATTAGTCTCAAGATACTTTACAAATGCGTAAATGTTAATCCACAGATGTGGCGGTCACACCCTGTTACTGAAGAAGAATATTCTGTTGTGTTTCACTTGTTGTGAAAAATAATTTTATTATTTTGTGTTAGTGGACAAATATCCTTAAATGATTAGTTAAAATTAAGCATTTATAATTGTGTGAAATCTTGTATCTTATATGTACTCATATGAATGATTAACCAGTATTTAACCATGCATTTAAACAGTTTAGAATCTGCACACTAACTGGCATGTTGACACGTGATATATACACCTTTTTAAATTCCTAAACGTTTAACTTTGAATAATAGTGCACTTAAGCTTTTAGAAGACATATATAAATTACAACTGTTAGCCAAAAGGGGGAGTTGAACTGTAGGGCATCTCAGTGACCTTAAGTCCATTAGTGACTCCTCTGAATCTTGCTGATGGGAGAGGAGTGTGGGAAGAAGAGGTATATTGTCAAGCTTACCTAAGAATTAATGTTTTGGGGTCAAGGTGTATGGAAAACCTGCACGCGAGAAACATGAGTACTAACATGTCTAATTATGCATATTAATATATGTTAATCAGCTAGAAACGCCTCACCACCAGGCTATACGTCATCTGGGGTATAATTGTGGAGTCAGATGGGAGGAGAACTCAGAACTCTACTGGGAAGGCTATTAGACTTTTTCATGTATTAGTTCTCTTGGATCCAATAAATACTTTGATTTGCTTTGAACTTCACTCGACTGGTCTTTGTAACGCTTCCGGAACGAGCACGCCTCCCTGAGGAGGAAGGTTGTATTTTGGACCTTTTGGAGATCTTCTAAATTTTAATTACTTTGGGAACGGTCCAAAAGAACGTTTTAATTCTTCAATTGGTGACCCCGGACGTGCGGAAGTGTGAGAACAAGACCGACTTTGGATTCCTTTCCACTCGCGGCCGCAATGAACTAAAGTGGGTGAGTAGACCCTGTTTTATTCAAATTCTGCATATTGGAATCTCTAAATCAGAGTGGTGTGGAGGTCTGAAGCCGGTCCGGAGTGAGGTATTGAGCAAATCAATTTATTTTAAATATGTTTTTATAATTTTTTATCGGTTTATACATTTGGGGTTGTTGGTTTAAAAAATTAATTATGGAATTTAAAATATAATAGATGGATGTTGGTTTCCCATCTTTTAAAACTGAGTCGTGGCGTCCTCCACTCGGAACCTGACGAGGTATCGAGTTAATTGCCCGGTCGGAAAGGCCGTCCGAGAGGGGTGGTTCCCTCTGAAGTATATTCATAAGCGGAAGTTGTTCCCGCAGGTTAAGTATATTAATATTCGCGGACGCTGTACCCGCGAGCGGAAGTTGTTCCCGCGAAAAAAAAAAAAAGAGCGGAAGTTGTTCCCGCCAGAGTTTGTGGTGTATTTTAATGAAATTTGATTGTGTATTCATGTTTCATGTCTGTTCTGAGAGCCTGTGTTATTCTTAGAGGCTGTGACATGACTGTCGTGTATGTTTTTGCTCGCTAGAGGGCGATAGAGGAGTGTCTTTCTGTGTATGTGTATGTGTATGTGTATGTGTATGTGTCAGCTGAGTGTGTGTGTCTCACCCCCTCCCTTTTTTTCCATCTTATAACTTTTTCAGCTGAAATAATTTTTTGGGAGAAAAAGGAGAAAGTGGAGGACTGATCAACCCCCTTTTCTTCTGCGGTTGCCTTTGAGTTTGTGTGGGGAGAACTGTCCATGTGCTGTAAAGAGCCATAAATTTTCTGTGGGTGTGTTTAGAGAAAAGGGGGGAAAGGACACCTCTGCCTAGAGAGTGTCAGAGAGAGAGTGTGTTTAAAGAAAAAGGGGAATGTGATAAAGAATGAGTGATTTAGAAATTAATAGGGAAAGAAATTTGTAATGGTATAAATTATGAGCTTCGTTCAAGGACAGTTATTTAAATGAATATGAACCTCAATAAAATGAGGGGTTTGTTTATTCATGACAATGAGCCCTGAACAGAAGACGTTTTTAAAGTAAAATATATAAAGTGAATTAAATGAGCTTTCTTGGAGACTATACATTAAGAAAATATAGACAATGAGCTCCAGAAAGACGTTTTTAGAGGTTGAGAGTAGGAGAAAGGAGAGCAAGGTGTAAAGCTGAGTAATTAATAGGGTACATTGGGGAAACTGTAAGGTTTAAACATGGGAATTAAAGGGAAAATTGTTAATTGAACATTTGCTCTAATTTTGAATCTGGTTTCTTTGATATTGTTAATTTAGACTTGTAGTGGAAAAAATATATTTTGTATTTTGTTTACTGCTTATTGTCCTAAGAATATTATTTTTCCGGTTTAGTTTGCATATTTTAACTGTGGTAGTTCGTCTTAAAAATTTATTTTCTGCCTCGGTTTCAATTTTTCGGTCATCATAACATATTTTGTAACTTGCTTGCTAATTCAGTAGTTCATATAATTTTGTTTTTGCTTGCTAGAATATATCTTGTGATTTCACTGTGGCTTGTTGACTGTTAAGTGTGTCTGGAAATTTGTTTTCGTACCTTGAATATAGTCTTTGGTTTAATTATGTGTTGTGAGCTCACTGTCTTGTCTTCCTAGCTTTTTTGTTGATTACAAATTTTATTTCATATATTGGCGTGTTATTTGCTTCTGACTAATAAGCTTTTTCGGTCCGTGGGTCGGTTTCATACTTCATGTAAATTAGGCTTGACTTGCTTTTAAATTCAATACTGTGTTTGAAGACAAACTTATGTTTTCTATCCACCTGTGAAATTATTCACAGGGTTGAGGTGGTTCTGCTTTTCTTTGGCTGAGTTTGTAAACTTGACTCTAAAACTTTGGACTTTTTCTTTTATATAAACTAAGGCGGACTGTGCTGAGAGCAGCGGCGGCTGCGTGGGCGCTCTGCGGGGGTGACCCTGGGAAAAATGTTTTAATTCACTCTGAATTGCGATGAAACCTAGCGGTGATAATTGATTTGCAATTAAAGGGTGAACTAGAACGAAGACCCATTCAGGTAAGGTCCAATTTTTTAATCAGCTTCTTACAGACATTATGGCTACTACTAGAGACTTACATAATGAATTAAACGCCATTTACGGCGTGGGGAACTGGGAATGGAAACCGTTTGTACAAGAAATTGACATAATAACTGAGGGATTAAAACAGGGAGAAATACATTTGAAAAAGCGGGATGTTGTGCACAAAAGTGTGCTCCAGAGATTTGAAACGTGGGCTAAAATACACACGGGGGAGAAAACGTCTTTAATAACCTGTATTAATCAGTTAAAAAGAGAGTTGGAGGAAATATTATGTCAGGCTGAAGCAGAGGTTAGTAAGGCTAGCCTTTTCCAAAGACCTAAGGCAAAGACAAGTTTAAAAATAGCTAAAACGGACATTGCGGAGCTTCAAAATTTTAAAATGGCGTTCCTCAGTCTCATTCCGCAGCTTGTGGTTTTGAAAACACCCGGTCAATCACCTTCGAGCGCTGTTTCACTTACTGCCGAGAACACGGAAGTGGAAATTGAGTATACGAACCACAAGGGGGAGGAGCCTACAGCTCCGCCTCCCCCATATAATCTAGGTCACGTCACACCAGTTGATAATGTCCTCCCTGTCTTCAGTGTAGACTCTGGCACGGTGAGTTTACGGATGGACAACGAAGACAGGGGCTCTCATTCCGAGCAGCCAGCTCAAACAGTCACACACACAAACGTACAAACACAAGATCCATTCCAATTGCGAAAGGCACATGACTCAATTTCAATTGCACAGACAAATATTCACACTGACTGTTCTGACATTATAGATACCACAGGAAATTATGTAGAACAGGATAAACCGCGCCTTGTCGATAAACAAACACTGACAACACCATTTAAGAACCCGATGCCACGTAAAAATAAACAAAACATCAGGATTAAAGCAGATTTAGAGGGACATGTCACAACGGATGACTCTGACCAAGATGAGGGACTTATAGCAGATGATGAGGACAGTGCGAATGAACGTCGTGGTGGTAGACGGATTACTGATTTGAACAATACATTGCGTGCCATGGAAAAACTCATATTAGAAGAACAGAGACAATTGGACTTAAAAAAACAGACTGTAGAATGTGACATGCACACTTCAGACAAAACGGACATTTTGAGACGAAGCACCAGACCCCGACACCCGCCTGACAGATATAGGACTGACACTAACGTCGACACTATGTTTCCATTAGTGGCCACTAGTACAGGAACATATAAATATGTACCATTATCATTGACTGATGCACAGACTTTGGTCGATCAGCTTCCGCCTTTATGTAGTGGAGCGGCTGCTTGGATTAGAAAGCTGGACAGTCTGACAGGTGGCATGACTTTAGCACTGGGGGATTTTAGAAACATTATTAAAAGATCGACTACTTCCATGGAAGCAGCTGAAATAGAGAGACAGGCTCAGACATTTACTCAACCTAATTATGATATTTTCCACGCTCACTCGCAGCGCCTCACTGACGTCATGAGAGAGATGTGGCCAACCAGAGTAGCGTCCACAATCCCATCATATGCCTGGGATGAAAAGCTTAGCCCAGGGGAATATATGGGTAAAGCAGTTGAGGATTGGACTAACACTACAGGGGTTCACCCTGCTAGGGGGCAGCAGGTGGTTTGGTTTAGGACTGCAGTTGTGAAAGGCTTGCCAGCCCTCATAAAGGACAAAATTGAGGACGATCCTAATATGGACCCTGACGCACCACATGACTTGTGGGTTAGGCACGTTTTGTTCCATATGAACAAATATAAGGAAAAATTAGATAACAAAGACAAGGAGACACTTAAGTTACAAAGAGACCTACTAACTGTTCAACTAGCAGAAGCTAGGAAATCTGTAAATGATAATAAAAAGCAAACAAAGTCTGACACCATGATGCCTATGACTGCACCACCATATAATATGCAATCACCACAAACATTTATGAACACAAACACATACATGCCTACCCAATCAGGGCCACCACAAAACCCACCGTATAATTATGGACCAAGTCCATATTTCTCATATTAACCCTACTCATGGGGCAGGGGGCGCGGTAATGGCAGGTGGAGGGGCAGGGCTCGCCGCCGGACAGGGGCGTGCCTAAGATGTGGAGCTTTGGATCACTGGGCAGCACAATGTAGGGCACCACTCTCTACTGACACCAGCTATCCACACCAGGCACCACACCCACAGGCGGCACCAAAACCGGAGCCATCACATCTTCCTGCTGGCCAATACAGCATGGAGCCGTGGGGTGGACATTGACGGGGCCCAGAGGAGCACCAGGACAGCAGGGCCAGGGCGGAACACATGCTGTCATTAACTGTGGGGGCCTCCGAAATCCTTTTTCTGGTAGACACGGGAGCCACATGGTCAGCCATCAACAAAGTATTACCAGCACATCTGATGAGCGAACATACTGTGCAAGTAAGGGGCTTCTCGGGGACATCTACATCACTGCCAAAAACAAGACATTTGCCAGTCAGTACTGGTACACAGACTGTGTCACATTCATTTTTAATTGCACCACAAGCACCCTTGAACATTTGTGGTAGAGACTTGTTGATGAAAATGGGAGTTACTATTTTATGCCAACCAGATGGGATCACACTTACGTGGTTGGATGGACACAAAACTGTGGCAGTGGTGGGGTACACTGATGGTATGTACCTGATGAGACCTCAGCAGGATGAGTCGGTAGACATTTATTGGGGTTTAGTGACTGGACAGACGGACCCGTCACCACGACTCATTGCTTTGTTCCACCAGTGGTCACCTTGGATTACAGCTATGGCACCCTACGTCCCTCCGCCCGACCCATTACATGTCACCCTGTTCTATGATGTAGGGGGAGATTTAACTTATTATGAAGCTTTTCAAACAGAATTAGAGGGTACAGAGTGGTCGGTTGATACCACAGGGATTTATGTGGGTCCTGAAGGGGTGGCATCTCCTGTTTCACTAACACCACAACAACATTATTGGTATAAACTGTCTGACACGGTGGCACCACACATTTCACTAGCTCTCCATCAGAGACACGAGGCCAAGCAGTTGGGCCCTATGGTAAAAAGAGCAAATGAGGCCACGGATTGGGTCCGGACCCAGCTGCCTGGTGTCATGTTTTCGCAGTCCACACAGACATATCACATCACTGATAACTCATCCATCCAAGTCACATTGCACCATCAAATGCTGCCTAGATACCATGGTTGTGAGGACTCTGATTATCTACAGATGGAGGTATTATTGGCATCACTACCTGACACATTGTGGTCCATAGGACCAGATGATGTAGGATAAACTAATCAGACACCTGTCTCTTTTTGTATGAATATTACACAACCAATTTGGATTCCCCAATATAAACACAAAACCAGAGACTGTGTAAGACATGTTAGGATTTTTAGAACTGACTGGTTACAGCAGACAATACATTACTGACTTTGTCGGACGAACATAACCTTTTAGGGACATGGTGAAATCGCTAGGGATGGGAAATTTGTCTGGTAAGCTCAATTGGACGGTGGAGTCTGAACAGGTGTTTATAGATGTTAAACAAGCCTTATCTGTTGCAGTTGACTTAGCCAGACCTGACTATTCCTTACTTTTTACATGGATGTTTCTGAAACAGACACTGTGATTAATGGTGTACGGTTTCAGAAAAAGGGGGAACGCAGAACTGCTAGCAGTAATTTCAGCATTAGAAGTGGCACATATAGGAAAACAACAAACACTGGACAATCTAAAACAATGGTGGCACCCATACATGTCAGCATTAGTGGTTGATTACATCACTAAATGTCAGATTTGTAACACTCAGAATGTAGCAAAAGCATTTAAACTAGCTCCAGGAAGGTTTCCATTGCCAGATTCTCATGGACATGAGATTCAAATGGATTACACAGATATGATTGATCCCATTAGGAGATATAGATATCTCCTGGTCGTTGTAGATAGATTCTCGGGGTGGGTAGAGGCACTCCCCAATCTGAGGGAAGATGCAAAATCAGTCTGTAAGTTTCTGATTAATTGTTGGATTCCGAACCATGGGTTTCCTAGGAAAATTTTTTCAGATAACGGGAGTCATTTCACGAGTAAAATACTGCAGTGGGTGGAGCAGTCGTTGGGGCTGCGCCATAGCTATGGTTGTGTGTATCATCCTGCCTCACAAGGTCAAGTGGAGAGGATGAATCAAACTTTGAAAACCAAATTAGCAAAAATCAAACTGGCCACGGGCATGAATTGGCTTGAGGCCCTTCCAATTGCTTTAATTAGTGTCTGTAGTTCAGTAAATAGAACAATAGGATTTACTCCTTTTGAATTAGTGAGAGGCATGCCATTTCCAGGCCCCAACAATGCGCTTGCGTCCCCACAGAAACCACCTCAAGCAGAGTACCGACAGCTATATGAAGAACTAAAAGCTGTTTGTAAAGATTTCTCTATACAGGTGCAGGAAAGGAGAGAAGAAGAAGAAACGGAGGAGAAGGATCCAGAAGTGACAGTCTCACCCTGGGTCCTCCTGAAGGTCATCAAGCGGAAGTGGTACGAACCTCGTTGGACATGACCCTACCAGGTGACAGAGAGAACCAGTTGTGCAGTCCGGCTGAAGGGTAAAGGCTTATAGTGGTACCACCTCACACAGTGCAGAGCCGCACCGACACCTAACATCAAACATTCACTGAAGGAAAACAACACCTCAGAAGAGGCTGATCAAGCAGCCTCAACCAACATAGGGGCAGAATAATCCCCTGAGGCAGGGGCACCACAAGGAAAGTCTATCCTTGCCCCCAGCGCAGATCCCTACCAACGGATGAAGAATACACTTTAACACATACACATATAGGGCTCATTGTAATCTCTTAGTCCAGAGGGTGAGTGGTAGGACAGAGGTGTCCACTCCCAACAGGAGCGGTGTAATTGCCCGCTACCACCACAATCTGCCATCACGCTCTACCTAAGTCACTCGCCAACCCGGGGGTGACCTAGGCAGACCAATCTAACATTAATTGCTTACCATTTATATAAATGTATTGACCTGTCAGTTGGACAGGTCAAAAGGGGGAATTGTTGTGAAAAATAATTTTATTATTTTGTGTTAGTGGACAAATATCCTTAAATGATTAGTTAAAATTAAGCATTTATAATTGTGTGAAATCTTGTATCTTATATGTACTCATATGAATGATTAACCAGTATTTAACCATACATTTAAACAGTTTAGAATCTGCACACTAACTGGCATGTTGACACGTGATATATACACCTTTTTAAATTCCTAAACGTTTAACTTTGAATAATAGTGCACTTAAGCTTTTAGAAGACATATATAAATTACAACTGTTAGCCAAAAGGGGGAGTTGAACTGTAGGGCATCTCAGTGACCTTAAGTCCATTAGTGACTCCTCTGAATCTTGCTGATGGGAGAGGAGTGTGGGAAGAAGAGGTATATTGTCAAGCTTACCTAAGAATTAATGTTTTGGGGTCAAGGTGTATGGAAAACCTGCACGCGAGAAACATGAGTACTAACATGTCTAATTATGCATATTAATATATGTTAATCAGCTAGAAACGCCTCACCACCAGGCAATACGTCATCTGGGGTATAATTGTGGAGTCAGATGGGAGGAGAACTCAGAACTCTACTGGGAAGGCTATAGACTTTTTCATGTATTAGTTCTCTTGGATCCAATAAATACTTTGATTTGCTTTGAACTTCACTCGACTGGTCTTTGTAACGCTTCCGGAACGAGCACGCCTCCCTGAGGAGGAAGGTTGTATTTTGGACCTTTTGGAGATCTTCTAAATTTTAATTACTTTGGGAACGGTCCAAAAGAACGTTTTAATTCTTCACACTGCAACAACAAGCTGAATGTATGAGAGTAAAGACTATAAGAGAATGTAAACACAAAAGATCCTCAGTGGTTTCTCTGGTAAAAAATGGGATTAAAACCATGAGCCTGAAGCTAAACGTGACACAGGGGGTGTTTCTACAGCTGTAGTGGCTATGACTCCAGAAGTAGAGGGTGAGGAGGAAGAGGCTGTCGAGTAAAAAGCTCTGTGCCTGGTTCACCTTGAAGAACAAAGCCTTATTTAAAAAACCCAACAATTTCCACTGAGTAAAGTTCCTTGTCGTTCTGATGACGTAGAATCCCTAAATTCTTGAGATCATTAAAGTAACGTTTAGTTTAAATCAGTGTTGGAGCCAGAAACAGACCCTGGGCAAAAGTGTGTGGACACAATCATTCTTCCTAAAATAATAAACAAATGCTAATTTTAGCACATGGTCAAGGTTTTTATCACGGGGCGAGTGTTTAACACGAGCAGGACACGAGTAATTATTTAAACACAATGCAGCATTAAATAAACATTGCTCTGAAATGTATTTGATCTAGAAGCTGTTACACGCTGAATATTTAATTGTGTATTAATTTGACGTAAAGTACTTCACTTGATTTTTAATTTTCAGAGAAATCCCACTGTTTTCAGTCGAGTTGAATCTGAAGAATATCACTCACTTTATGAGGTATTTATGCAGAACACTGGCTCAGAGAAAGAGTGATTCACACATATATATTTACATTATGAACGCATATAATATCACCTTCTCTTTGATCTTTCTGCTGCAGTAAATTCTCCTCGAGTCGTTTTTCACCAGTTCACAGGCTTCATCCACTTTCATCAGCACAATGACCTGAGGTGTGTCCACTACACAATCACACAGGAGATTACACATATGTAACAAAGCTCAGCAATAAATCATTAATAAATGAGGGGATTCTATATAAATAACACTTTAAATTTCACTTTAAAACTTTACAAATGTTACCTTTTTTCAGGAAAAACAGCTGAAACCTGGACTCGTTTCACCACGGCACTTTCAGTCTTTCAGCATCTGAGATGAATCTGGGCTCAGAACCTGGTGCTGTTTATGAACAGAAATGTTATATGGCTCTCTCCTTTCAGAAATGTTTCAGGGTGCGTTTCTTGATGCAGTGGCTGACTGTGTTCACTTTCATCTCTGTTTCTGACTCAGAAACATGTGCCCCCTGATTCTCCCTCTGTTCCGGGGGCAGGTGGGGGGCATAAGGCACAGTTGGAGAAGCACTGGTATAAAGCACCCACACATGAGCCTAAGGTCACCATGTCCAGTGCAGAGCAGAGTGTAAAATCTCCCAGCACTGGGCGGTGAATCAGTGGAACTGTGCTCTCTGGAGTGATGAAGCTCCGTCTGATGATACCTCTGTGATGAGCTGGAGATTCATCTCAGCACCGACCCTCACTAACGTCGCTGAATACAATCAAACCCTCAGAGCAATGTTGCAGCACAGAGTTTAAAGCCTTCCTAGGACATAGAAGACTGTTACTGCAGCAAAGTATCAACAAACCCACTGTTAATGCCCTTCATTTCAGAAAAGCACTGGAGGAGCAGGTGTCACATTTGGCCTGGAATGATGGCATTGACTCAGGGTGAGGCTGGATACTTCACCTCAGCCACAGCTCCACTGTGTATGAGCCACATGTCAACATTTGGTCCACGCCTGACTCACACAACACACACCATAACCCAAGTCAAGCCCAGCTCCTGAGAGTCGGCCCACGCCTGGCCACACAACACGAGCTGTAACTCAAGCCAGGCCTGGGTCGTGACGTTTGGCCCAGGTCCAGCTCACACCACACTTGTGCCAGTGCCGTTACTGAACCGTAAATGAATCCCAAAACTGACACAGATTCGGCCCAAATGTGTCTGCTGTCTGGGTCTGTGCTAGGTGTGGAGTTTTATTTAGGCTCCGCAGTGAGTTTGTGTCAGAAAGGACAGGCTGTGTGTGTAACTGAGTGAGAGTTTAAGTCTTGTGCTGATGTGTGGACACCTGGGTTTCAGCTTCATGAAGAATACAAGAGGTTTTAAACTGAGAAAAGCAGAACACTCAGTTTGTGTTTGGTGTTTGGTGGTGTGTTTGTGGAGCTAGGGCCTGTGGGGGAGTCTGCTGTCAGCGTTTGGCGGGAGCATAGCGTCCTCCCACACCCGGCTGTGTGAGAGTCTGGAGTTTGGAGGAGTGTTGTCTGGCGGCGGTAAATGTCGTCGGCCACGAAAACAATGTCTCCGCATCGCGATTGTTTTGTTTTTGACTAGCGAGCAGTTCGTGGTTGATTTGGTGGAAAAAGGTTTGGTTATAAATGACCAGTTTACGCCTGTGCTGCACCTGAGTACCCCGTCTAAAAGAATTACTTTGTCCAACGTCCCTCCCTTCATTAAGGATGAACAGATTGCTCAGGAGCTTTCCCGGTTTGGGAAGCTCGTCTCCCCGATCAAGAAGGTCCCTTTACCCTGTAAGTCGCCCCTAATTAAACACTTGGTGTTTTTTAGAAGAGTGGTTTTCATGGTGCTGAATGGAGGAGCTGAAATGTTGGACTTAGTTTTGAAGTTTAGAGTTGACAGTTTTGTGTACTCAGTGTTTGCATCGACTGACAGTACTATGAGGTATTTTGGGTGTGGACAGGTCAGACATCTTGTTCGTGCCTGCCCTGACCGAGTTAATACAGGCACTGAGGGGACGGGGGGGCACTGAGCAGTCGGGGCCTGTAGCGGCTGTGCCTGCGGTGGTTGTTCCCCCTGCGACCGCTGGTTGGCCGGCTGCACGGACTCCGAACAGCACAATGTCACCACTGGGGGGGTCCGCTGTTGGGGTGGCTGCCGGGGCCGTGTTGGCCGCGGTGGAACCCTTTTCGGCGGGGTCCTCTGTTGGGGTGGCTGCCGGGGCCGCGTTGGCTGCAGTGGAGCGCTCTTCAGCGGGGCCCTCTGTTGGGGGGGCTGCTGGGGCCGCGTTGGCCGCGGTGGAGCCCTCTTCGGTGGGGTCCGCTGTTGTGATGGAGCCCTCATCAGCGGGGCCTGCTG